>NW_025901000.1:0-24957 GCF_022539505.1 Lolium rigidum | reverse complement strand
AAATATCGCCCTAACTTCACCATGAATGTTGCCGCGTGACGCAAAAAGGGAGGGATGCAACACGAGGACTTCCCATGAGGTCACCCATCCTAGTACTACTCTCGCCCAAGCACGCTTAACTTCGGAGTTCTGATGGGATCCGGTGCTTTAGTGCTGGTATGATCGCATCCGACATGTTCTGCACTCATTTTCCCTTATGCTTGCCCCTCCCGCTCCTTCTCTCCCCTATTTTGTACCATGCACATCCCGCTTTCCCATCCCCACCGCCGTTTCCCATCACCTATAGCCGAGCACGAGTGCCCGCAAAAAAATATCGCCCTAACTTCACCATGAATGTTGCCGCGTGACGCAAAAAGGAGGGATGCAACACGAGGACTTCCCAAGAGGTCACCCATCCTAGTACTACTCTCGCCCAAGCACGCTTAACCTCGGAGTTCCGATGGGATCCGGTGCTTTAGTGCTCGGTATGATCGCATCCGACATGTTCTCGCACTCATTTTCCCTTATGCTTGCCCCTCCCGCTCCTTCTCTCCCCTATTTTGTACCATGCACATCCCGCTTCCCATCCCCACCGCCGTTTCCCATCACCTATAGCCGAGCACGAGTGCCCGCAAAAAAATATCGCCCTAACTTCACCATGAATGTTGCCGCGTGACGCAAAAAGGAGGGATGCAACACGAGGACTTCCCATGAGGTCACCCATCCTAGTACTACTCCGCCCAAGCACGCTTAACTTCGGAGTTCTGATGGGATCCGGTGCTTTAGTGCTGGTATGATCGCATCCGACATGTTCCGCACTCATTTTCCCTTATGCTTGCCCCTCCCGCTCCTTCTCTCCCCTATTTTGTACCATGCACATCCCGCTTTCCCATCCCCACCGCCGTTTCCCATCACCTATAGCCGAGCACGAGTGCCCGCAAAAATATCGCCCTAACTTCACCATGAATGTTGCCGCGTGACGCAAAAAGGAGGGATGCAACACGAGGACTTCCCGGAGGTCACCCATCCTAGTACTACTCTCGCCCAAGCACGCTTAACTTCGGGTTCGATGGGATCCGTGCTTTAGTGCCGGTATGATCGCATCCGCATGTTCGCACTCATTTTCCCTTATGCTTGCCCTCCGCTCCTTCTCTCCCCTATTTTGTACCATGCACATCCCGCTTCCCATCCCCACGCCGTTTCCCATCACCTATAGCCGAGCACGAGTGCCGCAAAATATCGCCCTAACTTCACCATGAATGTTGCGCGTGACGCAAAAAGGAGGGATGCAACACGAGGACTCCCGGAGGTCACCCATCCTAGTACTACTCTCGCCCAAGCACGCTTAACTTCGGAGTTCGATGGGATCCGGTGCTTTAGTGCCGGTATGATCGCATCCGACATGTTCGCACTCATTTTCCCTTATGCTTGCCCCTCCCGCTCCTTCTCTCCCCTATTTTGTACCATGCACATCCCGCTTTCCCATCCCCACCGCCGTTTCCCATCACCTATAGCCGAGCACGAGTGCCCGCAAAAAATATCGCCCTAACTTCACCATGAATGTTGCCGCGTGACGCAAAAAGGAGGGATGCAACACGAGGACTTCCCAGGAGGTCACCCATCCTAGTACTACTCTCGCCCAAGCACGCTTAACTTCGGAGTTCCGATGGGATCCGGTGCTTTAGTGCCGGTATGATCGCATCCGACATGTTCTCGCACTCATTTTCCCTTATGCTTGCCCCTCCCGCTCCTTCTCTCCCCTATTTTGTACCATGCACATCCCGCTTTCCCATCCCCACCGCCGTTTCCCATCACCTATAGCCGAGCACGAGTGCCCGCAAAAAATATCGCCCTAACTTCACCATGAATGTTGCCGCGTGACGCAAAAGGAGGGATGCAACACGAGGACTTCCTGGAGGTCACCCATCCTAGTACTACTCTCGCCCAAGCACGCTTAACTTCGGAGTTCGATGGGATCCGGTGCTTTAGTGCCGGTATGATCGCATCCGACATGTTCTGCACTCATTTTCCCTTATGCTTGCCCCTCCCGCTCCTTCTCTCCCCTATTTTGTACCATGCACATCCCGCTTTCCCATCCCCACCGCCGTTTCCCATCACCTATAGCCGAGCACGAGTGCCCGCAAAAAAATATCGCCCTAACTTCACCATGAATGTTGCCGCGTGACGCAAAAAGGAGGGATGCAACACGAGGACTTCCCAGGAGGTCACCCATCCTAGTACTACTCTCGCCCAAGCACGCTTAACTTCGGAGTTCTGATGGGATCCGGTGCTTTAGTGCTGGTATGATCGCATCCGACATGTTCTGCACTCATTTTCCCTTATGCTTGCCCCTCCCGCTCCTTCTCTCCCCTATTTTGTACCATGCACATCCCGCTTTCCCATCCCCACCGCCGTTTCCCATCACCTATAGCCGAGCACGAGTGCCCGCAAAAAATATCGCCCTAACTTCACCATGAATGTTGCCGCGTGACGCAAAAAGGAGGGATGCAACACGAGGACTTCCCAGGAGGTCACCCATCCTAGTACTACTCTCGCCCAAGCACGCTTAACTTCGGAGTTCCGATGGGATCCGGTGCTTTAGTGCCGGTATGATCGCATCCGACATGTTCCGCACTCATTTTCCCTTATGCTTGCCCCTCCCGCTCCTTCTCTCCCCTATTTTGTACCATGCACATCCCGCTTTCCCATCCCCACCGCCGTTTCCCATCACCTATAGCCGAGCACGAGTGCCCGCAAAAAATATCGCCCTAACTTCACCATGAATGTTGCCGCGTGACGCAAAAAGGAGGGATGCAACACGAGGACTTCCCAAGAGGTCACCCATCCTAGTACTACTCTCGCCCAAGCACGCTTAACTTCGGAGTTCGATGGGATCCGGTGCTTTAGTGCCGGTATGATCGCATCCGACATGTTCTCGCACTCATTTTCCCTTATGCTTGCCCCTCCCGCTCCTTCTCTCCCCTATTTTGTACCATGCACATCCCGCTTTCTCATCCCCACCGCCGTTTCCCATCACCTATAGCCGAGCACGAGTGCCCGCAAAAAATATCGCCCTAACTTCACCATGAATGTTGCCGCGTGACGCAAAAAGGAGGGATGCAACACGAGGACTTCCCAGGAGGTCACCCATCCTAGTACTACTCTCGCCCAAGCACGCTTAACTTCGGAGTTCGATGGGATCCGGTGCTTTAGTGCTGGTATGATCGCATCCGACATGTTCTCGCACTCATTTTCCCTTATGCTTGCCCCTCCCGCTCCTTCTCTCCCCTATTTTGTACCATGCACATCCCGCTTTCTCATCCCCACCGCCGTTTCCCATCACCTATAGCCGAGCACGAGTGCCCGCAAAAAATATCGCCCTAACTTCACCATGAATGTTGCCGCGTGACGCAAAAAGGAGGGATGCAACACGAGGACTTCCCAGGAGGTCACCCATCCTAGTACTACTCTCGCCCAAGCACGCTTAACTTCGGAGTTCGATGGGATCCGGTGCTTTAGTGCTCGGTATGATCGCATCCGACATGTTCCGCACTCATTTTCCCTTATGCTTGCCCCTCCCGCTCCTTCTCTCCCCTATTTTGTACCATGCACATCCCGCTTTCTCATCCCCACCGCCGTTTCCCCATCACCTATAGCCGAGCACGAGTGCCCGCAAAAAAATATCGCCCTAACTTCACCATGAATGTTGCCGCGTGACGCAAAGGAGGATGCAACAGATTCCGGAGGTCACCCATCCTAGTACTACCCCCAAGCACGCAACCGAGTTCGATGATCCGTGCTTAGTGCGGTATGATGCATCGACACGCACCATTTTCCTTATGCTTGCCCCTCCGCTCCTTCCCTATTTTTCCATGCACAGCTTTCTCATCCCGCCGTTTCCATCACCTATAGCCGAGCACGAGTGCCCGCAAAATATGCCCTACTTCACCATGAGTTGCCGCGTGACGCAAAAGGAGGGATGCAACACGAGACTAGGGGTCACCCATCTTCTCTCGCCAAGACGCTTAACCGAGTTCGATGGGACTAGATGACCCGTTGCGCTATCGCGCAATGACGGAGGCTAACCATAGGGTTTCTCTTATTTTAGTACCGAAGGTTGGAGCAGAGCTCTTCCATCAAGTACAATAGTATCCGACGTGCGTGTTATCGCATTGCTCGACGACCCTTGTACTTTCATGTGGGTAATGCTCTCGATATCTCTTCCACTTTCCTTTGCGTAATCCACTTGCTATCACGGGAATATTATGGTTAAGTGGCTGCGATTTCTTATTTGATCACTTGCACATTTGTCTTTCATCGCAATGTTTAAGTGTACCTATGCACGGCGTTTTAATAACTTTCCAATAATACCCGTTGCGCTATCGCGCAAATGGCGGAGGCTAACCATAGGGTTTGACTTATTTTTGGTACCGAGGGTTGGAGCAGAGCTCTTGCATCGAGTACAATAGTATCCGACGGGGTGTGTTACCGCGTTGCTCATCGTAACCGTTGGTTTATTTCAATACTGGAGGCTCGGGAGCTTGTAGCTCTTTCGATGGCCGTCCCACGGTGAGCTATAGTAGTATTCAGAGTGTTTCGTTGGAGGAAACGCCCTCGACGGCCCTTGTACTCTCATTTGGGTAATGCTCTCGATGTCTCTTCCACTTTCCTTTGGGAAATGCAGTTGCCATCACCGGAAGTGGCTGCGATTTCTTATTTCGTTACTTGCACATCTGTGTCTCATCGCAATGTTTAAGTGTACCTATGCACGGCGTTTTAATAAGTTTGAAATAATTTCTAGGAATAGACGCCGCTTTAATAAGTTGCCCAACTAATAAGTTGCCCACGTACTCTCGGGAAAAAAAATCGCTTACGCGCACGCAGTTTGGTGTCATTATTCGCTCCCTCTAGACAGATAACGGTTCCGAGTTCCTCAACAAGACCGTTGATAATCTCCTCACCACCCACGGCGCCGCCCTACGACTATTATGCCCATGCACTTCCCAGCATAACGGTAAAGCCGAGCGTGCCATTCCTACCATTAATGATATTATGCAGACCATTATGTTCCAGGCTCACATTCCAGCTCCTCTCTAGGCCGATGCTCTGGCTGCTTAATCGTTGTCCTAGTACAACCATAAAGTCCCAGGTTCCGTACACATGCCTCCACGGTCGTTCTCCCTCATACATTGATCTTCGTGTCTTCGGTTGTCTTTGTTATCCTAAAATCGCGTCCACCGCTCCACATAAGCTTAGTGCTCGTTCCATGGCATGTGTCTTTCTTGGGTATCCCTCTAACCATCGGAGTTACCGTTGCTTTAACCCTGTCACTGGAAGAATACTCGTCCCGCGACATGTTGTCTTCGATGAGAAGGTTTTTCCTGTTCAGCATGCAGCTTCGTCATCCGCGCTTGCGCCTCCTGCACCGCGCGGACTCGACGACCTCTTCGGCACGCCGCCCGTGCCGCCAACGTGAGCTCTTGCACCGGCCCCGCGCACCCTAGCGCCGGCCCCAAGTGCGCCCGCCCCGGCCTCGAGCGCCCCCGCCTCGACACCGCCTCGCCCAGCCGGGTCCTCTACCGCGACAGAGAATTCGGCGTTTTCTCTGCCGCGGCAGGCTGCCACGGCAGGAATTCCGGCAGTTTGTCTGCCGCGGCAGGCAGCCACAACAGGAACTCCTGCCGCACCTCGCGCTCGGCCCGCCGCCGCATGCCCTGCCCCTTCCCCTGCCACAGCTGCTGCTGCCGCCGCCTCGACGGCCTCCTTGAGGTAGGAGGTGAAGTCGACCTTCTTGACGTGGTTGAAGCACTCGTCGCGGGGCACGTAGAACTGCAGAAGCACGGGCCTTATCTCAATAGCCGTTCAGCATTACGATTGTTTGACATATGTACTTATCTGCAACAATATATTTTATTTTGTTTCCAACTAATAAGTCACTTGGCGCAACCGTCAATACTTAAGCCAGTTTTCCATGGTCTGCGGTTGCTATAATTTTGAGGAAAGAAAGTGAAATAAAAAATGAAAATGGGTTGAATAAGTTGTGTTTCTTTTTCTATACATGTTCTATATGACCAAATTAAAAGACTAACTCATTAATCTTGGTCAAAATATAAAAAAGGTAGTCTCAACATTTCAAAAAAAAACGAAGAAAACACATGATGTTGTTTGAAAATCCTAAAAATAAATCAACATAAATAATAAAGGCCGTACCAATGCACGCACATTCAACTCGAAGCAAAGACTTCAAAAATAAAACTAAGACTTAAATATTTTATCAAGACCAAAGAGTCGGGATACTATCCACATCTATCGTCTAAAATTTTACACACACTTTACTCGTGGTTGAAATAAGCTAATTGCTAAGAGTCTACATGTTTCGTCTAAAATTTTACACACACTTTACTGTGGTTGAAATAAGCTAATTGCTAAGAGTCTACATGTTTTGTCTCTTATCTGAAAATTAAAAGGAATAAACACGTCACACAACTGTCTGTAGATGCATTGTGATGCCAAGCCTCCAGTCTGACTCTACTATTTCTTTGTGAGTTCATGCTGCTTATGTGCATACCACTCTCTATCCCCCACGCCGCAAATTAAATCATTGCAGGCCCGAACAGCCCCGCATCCTTCATGGTTCGCTCTTCGTCGACTTGGACAGCCGCTTGACCTTGTCGCTGCGGTCAAACCTGCACTCGTAGGCTTCAAAAATTCGGTTCATCAAGGGGTGAGGGGAAGACATCACATACCTAGGCCTGTAGCAAAAGGGCGCCACAAGCTCCAGCCTTCTTCATGGATTCTTGGGAAGCAGGTCACCACCTCCCGGCCATCCTGCCCATCTGCCGTGTGTCGTTGAAGACCAGGAGGAGAGAGAGAGCAGGAGATCCGGATCTTGGTCCGCCACGCACTGCCACGCAGCCTCCTCCCACCCGACCTTGGCCAGGCACGCCTCCTCCTTCGCGTCCGCCGCGGCCAGCACCGCCGCCGCTGCCTCGACCTCAACCTCCCGCCGCTTCACGAGGAGCTCCCCAACCGAGCAGTACCTGCCACCACACACCGAAACGAGCGTCGTCGTGGCAGACGCTGATCTCCAATAACAACACGAGCTCGTACCTTTTGCTTGTCACTCGGCAGACACCACTGTCCATCAGGTGAGGTTGCTCTGAAAATCATCCACCGCCGTCCATTATTTTCTAACCATTTCTTCCCCGCACAGTCCAAACATTTCTGACCATTTCTTCATTGCCCCGACAGACGCAAGCAACCACTCCAAATATCGATGATATGGATACGGGATAGGTAAAATACCTTGGTTGGATACCAGAGATTCTATTTCTATAAGGCCAGAGCATGTCCTATATCCTTTTCCTTCTATGCATACAAAGAAAAACCCATTAATCATCTGAACCACCTGCATCAAGCCCCAGATCAGAATCTTTACAAAGAGGAAAAGTTCAGAGAGAAATCCTAAGAATAAAACAATCTAAAACTTCTAAAACTCGAAGAATAACTATTTGGACCCCTTATGAAATTTGCCACTCATCACAAAAGCTCAGCCCCAACATGGCGTGTTAATTAGCGAGTTTCGGAAGAAAAATTGACCATGAGAACCTAAACATGGAGAAGTGATTTCCATGCCAATACCCAAATCAGTTCGAGAGAGAATCTCAGATAACAAGAGCTCCAGTTCCACACAATATCAGACAACCTATGTTGACACCATCAAACAATGTTATATCTTGCTCTCCAGTTTGCCTTTCAGATCCACTTCTGTAAAAACAAGAACGAAACAAACTTGTGAGCACCGAGCAGAGCATAAGGGAATGAAATTCAATAATCTAGCATATGCAAACATGTAACGTCATATGCTATACCCGGATGATTTTTTCCTTGATTTTCTCTTTTTGGTTTTTACAGCGAAGAACATCAGCAGAACACTTCGAGGGGTCGTTAGCTGGCAGGTCATCCTCGCTTGATCTTCTAGACCCTTTTCGAGACTTCTTGACTTGATCACTGAAACATTGCAATTGATGAGGAAGAGAACATAGCAAAAGCTAAAATATTTTATTATTCAAAAAAAATTGCAATACATTAACTGTACCTTGCAGTTGTTCTCATCACTTCTTTCAACTTTGGAGTACACAAGTGATGGGAAATCACCCGGACCAATTGAAGGTCGCCCGGTTTCTCTATCAACATAGTTGGTTTGGAAAATAGATTTCTTTACTTGATTGGCTGCTACAACTAAAGGTAATTCCTCTTGACACGGTCTTTTCCACCTCCCGCAATTACAGAGCGGGATAACTATTAGCAATGAAGTATGTCCACGTCATGAAGCGATCATCGATTTGATATTTTCAGCAACACATCAGAATAAACTCATGTAACTCTGAAAAAATAGCTTTACCTCATGCACATATTATCAGTGCGGTGAGGAATCATGGCGCCGGCAATTTTTGACCAAATGGCGCCAATCTCATGGACGGAAGCCAATAACTTGGAATCCTCTTCAGGTCGCCATTCCCCATGGTCTATATCCGGATCAAGAACATTACGCCACCCGCTTAATGAGAAAGAAAATGGAATCACCATCAAACCATAAAGATTGAACTCACATGGTAAAACTACTATGTTACCTTTCGCTGCATTGACTTTGTGTGCGGCCAGGAATGAACTGAGCAATCTTATTCCAGCTGCCAGACTTAAAAAGCTTGACAGATACAATGAGGCGCTTATCCTCGTCCTCAGACCATCTCCCCACCCTTGTCCTTTCAGGCAATAATGTTTTCCTCCACCTAGGGAAGTTCGATGCAAGGGTATTTCAAATATATCCCAACCAACAAAAGTAAAAGGATTATCCACGTAAAATTAGTACGGAAGAAGATTATCTACCATTAGAAAAGGTAACCATGAAAAAGAGCGACAAATGTGCCATAACAGAAAGCGCAATCGCATAGGTTTGACAATAGGGTTAACCATAATAAAGTGACAAATGTGACATAACGGAAAGTGCAATCGCATAGGTTTGACAATAGGCATTCCGAAAGATAAATCCAAGAATATTATCCGTTCGAGCATTGATTGCCAATGCGACCATCCAGACCGGCCGATACAAGTTGCCGCTACAACCAAAAGTTTGGACAGCAGCTAGAAGTCGAAGATCTTCCTCTTTTGTCCGGATCCCTCTTCAATATGTGGGGATTAAGACTTCGTTGATAACGAGCAAGGCATTGGAAAGGAGTTCTCTCACGTACCCAATGCAACGGCAATGTTAATCCAGATTATGCATTCCTTTTTCTTGGACGGTTAGTATAAGTCTTTTCTCCTCACATGCAGTCCAGTGCAAGTGTGATTAATCGCTGGATCATCAAGGTTTAGCCACCTGGATGAATAAAATTACAGTTTTTGTATTAGGGGTGACCAATTGAAAACACGGATACAAAGCATGTAACGTAAAACATAACAATATCAGGACGGATGGTAGATAATAGTAGTACTTAATGGAATGGGAATTGTAATGCCCGCTAGAAAAATTATATATTTTCGTAGGAAAGTACCTTGATTCACATTCAGCGCCAGATCGACCAGGCAGATACATAGCAGCAATGTAGTCCAATTTACTAATGGCAAGACTGTCCGGAGAATTTCAGGAGTCACCTCAAAATTACCAATTGTGTTTGTCAGTGCATACGCCATATTTACAGCACTGAAGTCACCAGTCGAACTGAAGAGTAACAAATGAAAAAACTGAACTTCTCATATGTCACATATAGCAGCCAAAAGCAGAACACAAGCTCTAGGAGCATGGCACTGGAAGGAGGTGTGCACCTGCTTGCGCGGCATGAACTTCGTAATCCCGTGGTTGAGCTTCTTTCCTGCTGCATAGCACAAACAAAAGATTAAATCTTAAACAATAGAGAGAATGGGAAGAACAACAAAATCTGAACCAAATGAAACGAGAACAGATGGTCCACAAACTCACGTCCACCACCATCGGCTGCCTTTGTCTTGACTCTTGAGTCTCAATAAATTTTCCTGTAAACAAAAAGTGAGTTGATAATCTCCTGCAATGGAACAAAGAGCTAAATAAATTAGCATCAAAGTAAACTGCGTTTGGTTTAGTATTACATAAGAAAGTTGTTGAAAGATGGAGGGTCAAATCAAAGATATATAAATGAAAGACATAATATCAGATGAAGCTGACATGTGCATGGTTAGTCGTATTATTAGGCAATACCAGCAGCGGCAAGTGCATCCATATTACCACCAAAAAATATCAATTATTTTGACTGCAACGAAACTGATCAAAGCAAAATTACCATTTATTTCGACCCACAACAGACTACTCCTTCGGAATCACAAAAGGTCTGACTTGACTACATTTCAACAGTAAATTTTTAATTTGGGGACAAACTGCTCAAGCGTGATCTAAAATCAATGTGAGTACTTGTTTTTTGATGAGTAAAGCAACGCTGCTTGGGGGAACTTGCTCTGCTTACAGAATAGGGTTGGGGAAGAGGCGGCCAGGACGGCGATGGGTGAGGGCATGGCCGAGGGAGGGGAGGCCAAGCATCGGGTCAGCCCGTGCCCAGCACCTCCTTCACCCAACGCCACCCCAAGAGCCGCTCGCTCGCTCCTCCACCTGCGTCCTAGCTCCGCCCCTCGCTTCTCCTCCTCCTCCGGCCCAGCGCCGTCCCTCGCTGCTCCTCCACCTCCGGCCCAGCGCCACCACAAGAACTACCTAGCGCAAGAGGAGTGACAAGGGCGAGCCCGGCGATGGCGAACGCCCAGCGGTGAGCGACTCCACGGCGGAGGACTGGCGTCTGGAGCCAGCGAGGGTGGGAGCGAAGGTGCGGGGCGGACGGTGCAGCTCCGGAACATTGTGTGATTCAGCCTCAGCTTATATAGTGATATGCCATCAAATAGAGGTAGAAGTAGATATCCAAGCCGAGTGATTCCAGATAAAGAACACAACCTATGCACTGCAACCAGGGGATCAGATAATTTATAATTGGCACTAAACAATCTATGCACAATGCTCTAGAAACAATACCTCACTAATGACACGAGGTTTCCAGTTACATGAACACAAGAATCTCTAGCGTACAGGAAATCAAGATGTTAGTTACTAATTCCTATACCTAGCAGAACAGGAGAACCGAGAACGTGATGAATTTGGAAAGTGGTGCCGCAGTTTGGAAAACACTGTTTTACTACGCAAATACCTCCCTCTAGTTTGCTATGCTTTTATATCTTCATATTTTCTGCATATGCCTATTTAAATGAAGATTGAAAGTAGAGAGTAAATGAAAAGGAGAGGAATACCATACACAGTTTGGCACTGTTTAATTTAAACTATATGCTATGTATATATGTAGCATGCGGAGTCACCTTTAACCATTAATCACTGACAAAGTGCTTTTTCAAAATAATTAGTTATGCCCATTTCCAAAGCTCTGAAGACATGTCTGGTGTGGTGCGATAAAGAAATATCCATAATTATGTACATGCAAATTTGATGTCTTTATGGAGTATGGAAACAAAAATCCATTTATATCTTACTTTTTTTTCTCGATCAATCTCGTCAAGTAAAACAACATACAACTGGGATATAGAAACAACCTTGCTCCTGAGATTAATTGACACCAAAAAATTATCTGTGGGTTAAATTATTAAGCACATGTACATAGCTAGCTGGTCTGGAGGCAAGTGGCAAGCTGTAGCAATGAAACAATAATTTTGGCCAATCAGAACTTTGCACTCCAAACGGTTACAACCATCTAGTGAACTTGTTTACTCAAGAAGCAATAAAGAGACCATATTTTATGGTAAAAATATTAATGGGTTGTGCTAAAAGGAACAAATAAGTACCTTCGACAAGTAAAGCTTGTGGAACCTTTAACCATGAAAGAGCACATAATTCAAGCATAGTAATCTAGAAAAATGTCTGACATTAGAGCAAGATAATTCAAACAACAACGAAAAAGAGAGATAGAAAAATATCAATTACCTCTACAAATATAGCTTTGAAAGGTAAGAAAATAATAATCAGCGCTGAACTAATAAAAGTATTGCACATGCTTTGCCTGGAATACCACTCAGTACATCCTCAATATCATATTCACGTCAGTACCATGAAGATGAGTTATACCATGGTAGACATTAGCACAATACACACCCAGGTGAGTGCTACATGGGCAATGTTCAACCAATAATCACCTGCAACCCTCCCTGGAAATAATATGATGTTGACACTGATCAATTTGTCGTGGTTGGACGGTAACGGAATCAAGCATGTGTAAAACAACGGTGTCATTAGTGCCCTAAAATGAAGGATAATAATATATTTATCATGAGAAAAAGAGTCACATCTCTCGGTAATGTAAGTAGTTTATATAGAGGAAAATGGTACAAAGTTGAGACAACTCGACATTTTTACTATAGGCAGGAGTAAGTAAGTCAAGCGACTCGGATTATGAGATGTACCTCACGGCAACAACAGTGAAATCCAGCTCATATAAGTTTTGCCGCATTTCCCAATACCTGTATTCCGAGAGACAACAACGCATCACCAAAAAGCCTTAAAAAACATGAATGGTAAGAACTAAAGCATAAACCAGACAAACCATTAGAATTAGAAGGAGTATTCAGCGCACCACCTGGCCAAAGTTGAATCGAGACCCAGCCAAATCTCAACATCAAACCAAATCTTGTGGGAGAAAAAAAATAAAGACGGGACACATGTTAGAGATTAGGATGGAAAGCTGCCCAGAATAAATCAAGGCGGAGAAGGCTGCACCTGCATCTGCATGTACAATAGAATCCGGGAGACTGGTTCCACAACCATAAAATAATCTTGCCTCCTCTCGTTCTTTTGATCCTCTTCTCTCGCCAACTGCCGTGCACTCCTCAACCAATACGTAATGCAAACCGCAAGAAAGGTGTTGGAATTCGATCAACCAATCGAGGAACAAACTGAGTAATTTAGAACCTAAAAAAAATTGATGTGAGGAGAAGTAACATTTCTAAACAAAGAAGAATGACCTAAATATTTCTCTATGTTTTTTGCTGTCACATATTTCTCTATGTCGAGACAGTCTAAATAGGCAACATGATAACACCATTAAAAGGGATGCTATAACAGTGACAAAATAGATTGCTTACTAAAATAGAATCCGGGAGACTGGTTCCACAACCATAAAATAATCTTGCCTCCTTTCGTTCTTTTGATCCTCTTCTCTCGCCAACCGCCGTGCACTCCTCAACCAATGCGCAATGCAAACTGCAAGAAAGGTATTGGAATTCGATCAACCAATCAGGAAACAAACCGAGTAATTTAGAAGGAACCTAAAAAAATAAATGTTTGATGCTGATGTGCGCTGCTAGACTGCAAGTCGTTTCAACCAATCACTCAACAATGGTTAAGTAATTGATGATTCCAAAAATGTGTGCACTATCATATCACCGTATTGGTTTCTCAAAATGCTTAATTACTCATATGGTAAAGTAATTGCAGATTCCTCGGTACTACTTTTTAACCGAAATACTCGATTACATGTACTCGTAAGCCAATGGCACATGGTTGTGAAACCAGAAATATACCTATCTCATATGATGTACCTTCCTTTATCTAAACCAGAGGCTAAATAAACGAGAAAATACTTTCACAAAGCAGAGCAGTACCATAATTTATGGTCAGCACTGCAGCCATACCACTTTCATCGCCTAGTCTCAAAAGAAGAAAATAAGAGAAACGGATCTACATGTATTAGAGGATCTACAATCTACATGCATGGAAGCCACCTTTCTCGAATCACCGGAGAGGAGATTGACATTGCACGGAAATCAAAAAGGAAAGGAGGATTTGCCATACCTGCAGATCCGTTCAAGATGGTGAGGTCGCCGGAGGTAGGACGGCCGAGGAGGACGGCGTCTCCCCGCTGCAGCGACTTCGACCCAGCTCCTCCGCAACGCGTGAGCCGCCGTCTTGGGAGCCCTCGTTCCGCCGCGAGTCGCCGCTGACCGAGGGGGGAAGATGCAGACCACGCCGAGGAGGAACCCGGAGACCAGCACGGCGGCGTCCAGGGTCTCAGCGCGCTCGTCCCGCGCTCGAACGCCGCCACGCCCGCCTCCCCGTCCTGCCCATAGGCCGCGACGTAGGAGAGCGTCGCGCAGGACCCCGGTGCGCTCCTTGCTCGCCGGAACGCCGGCACGGCCGCCTCCTCGCGCCGACATTGAAGAGGAGAGGACGAGGAGACAGCCAGACAGGTACCCTTCCTCCGCGCTGAGCTCCGTCTCCATGGCCGGGCCGAGCCGCCGCTGTCTCTAGAGGGATTGGGGAGGAGAGGAGTGGAGGCGAGCGCACGGGATTGGGGAGATTCTTCGATCTAGGTTTTCACCTCTCTGTCTGTGGAAATGAGAAGGGACCGAACGAGCGGACCTGCCTGCCTCTCACTGTCGGGCCCGGCACGTAGAAGGTCCCACCTCGTCATGGAGTCTTTTCGAAGCCGAACGAGTGAGAAAAGTTTTGACTGATCGGACGGCTGAGATGAAAAGTGGGATGCAGATTTTACTGTTGCAACCTGATTGGACGACCCAGATTCGTTTGCCCCTTCAGACCCCCTGGTTGAGAGGGTAGTCTTTGAACATTTATAGAAGTAATCCGGTGCTTTAGTGCTGGTATGATCGCATCCGACATGTTCTGCACTCATTTTCCCTTATGCTTGCCCCTCCCGCTCCTTCTCTCCCCTATTTTGTACCATGCACATCCCGCTTTCTCATCCCCACCGCCGTTTCCCATCACCTATAGCCGAGCACGAGTGCCCGCAAAAAAATATCGCCCTAACTTCACCATGAATGTTGCCGCGTGACGCAAAAAGGAGGGATGCAACACGAGGACTTCCCAGGAGGTCACCCATCCTAGTACTACTCTCGCCCAAGCACGCTTAACTTCGGAGTTCGATGGGATCCGGTGCTTTAGTGCTCGGTATGATCGCATCCGACATGTTCTGCACTCATTTTCCCTTATGCTTGCCCCTCCCGCTCCTTCTCTCCCCTATTTTGTACCATGCACATCCCGCTTTCCCATCCCCACCGCCGTTTCCCATCACCTATAGCCGAGCACGAGTGCCCGCAAAAAAATATCGCCCTAACTTCACCATGAATGTTGCCGCGTGACGCAAAAAGGAGGGATGCAACACGAGGACTTCCCAGGAGGTCACCCATCCTAGTACTACTCTCGCCCAAGCACGCTTAACTTCGGATGATGGGATCCGGTGCTTTAGTGCTGGTATGATCGCATCCGACATGTTCTGCACTCATTTTCCCTTATGCTTGCCCCTCCCGCTCCTTCTCTCCCCTATTTTGTACCATGCACATCCCGCTTTCCCATCCCCACCGCCGTTTCCCATCACCTATAGCCGAGCACGAGTGCCCGCAAAAAATATCGCCCTAACTTCACCATGAATGTTGCCGCGTGACGCAAAAAGGAGGGATGCAACACGAGGACTTCCCAGGAGGTAACCCATCCTAGTACTACTCTCGCCCAAGCACGCTTAACTTCGGAGTTCTGATGGGATCCGGTGCTTTAGTGCTGGTATGATCGCATCCGACATGTTCTGCACTTATTTTCCCTTATGCTTGCCCCTCCCGCTCCTTCTCTCCCCTATTTTGTACCATGCACATCCCGCTTTCCCATCCCCACCGCCGTTTCCCATCACCTATAGCCGAGCACGAGTGCCCGCAAAAAATATCGCCCTAACTTCACCATGAATGTGCCGCGTGACGCAAAAAGGAGGGATGCAACACGAGGACTTCCCGGAGGTCACCCATCCTAGTACTACTCTCGCCCAAGCACGCTTAACTTCGGAGTTCCGATGGGATCCGGTGCTTTAGTGCTGGTATGATCGCATCCGACATGTTCTGCACTCATTTTCCCTTATGTTTGCCCCTCCCGCTCCTTCTCTCCCCTATTTTGTATCATGCACATCCCGCTTTCTCATCCCCACCGCCGTTTCCCATCACCTATAGCCGAGCACGAGTGCCCGCAAAAAAATATCGCCCTAACTTCACCATGAATGTTGCCGCGTGACGCAAAAAGGAGGGATGCAACACGAGGACTTCCCAGGAGGTCACCCATCCTAGTACTACTCTCGCCCAAGCACGCTTAACTTTGGAGTCCCAGGAGGTCACCCATCCTAGTACTACTCTCGCCCAAGCACGCTTAACTTTGGATATCTGATGGGATCCGGTGCTTTAGTGCTGGTATGATCGCATCCGACATGTTCTGCACTCATTTTCCCTTATGTTTGCCCCTCCCGCTCCTTCTCTCCCCTATTTTGTACCATGCACATCCCGCTTTCTCATCCCCACCGCCGTTTCCCATCACCTATAGCCGAGCGCGAGTGCCCGCAAAAAAATATCGCCCTAACTTCACCATGAATGTTGCCGCGTGACGCAAAAAGGAGGCATGCAACACGAGGACTTCCCAGGAGGTCACCCATCCTAGTACTACTCTCGCCCAAGCACGCTTAACTTCGGAGTTCTGATGGGATCGGTGTGCTTTAGTGCTCGGTATGATCGCATCCGACATGTTCTGCACTCATTTTCCCTTATGCTTGCCCCTCCCGCTCCTTCTCTCCCCTATTTTGTACCATGCACATCCCGCTTTCTCATCCCCACCGCCGTTTCCCATCACCTATAGCCGAGCACGAGTGCCCGCAAAAAAATATCGCCCTAACTTCACCATGAATGTTGCCGCGTGACGCAAAAAGGAGGGATGCAACACGAGGACTTCCCAGGAGGTCACCCATCCTAGTACTACTCTCGCCCAAGCACGCTTAACTTGGGATCCGGTGCTTTAGTGCTGGTATGATCGCATCCGACATGTTCTGCACTCATTTTCCCTTATGCTTGCCCCTCCCGCTCCTTCTCTCCCCTATTTTGTACCATGCACATCCCGCTTTCCCATCCCCTCCGCCGTTTCCCATCACCTATAGCCGAGCGCGAGTGCCCGCAAAAAATATCGCCCTAACTTCACCATGAATGTTGCCGCGTGACGCAAAAGGAGGGATGCAACACGAGGACTTCCCAGGAGGTCACCCATGCACATCCCGCTTTCTCATCCCCACCGCCGTTTCCCATCACCTATAGCCGAGCGCGAGTGCCCGCAAAAAATATCACCCTAACTTCACCATGAATGTTGTCGCGTGACGCAAAAAGGAGGGATGCAACACGAGGACTTCCCAGGAGGTCACCCATCCTAGTACTACTCTCGCCCAAGCACGCTTAACTTCGGAGTTCTTATGGGATCCGGTGCTTTAGTGCTGGTATGATCGCATCCAACATGTTCTGCACTCATTTTCCCTTATGTTTGCCCCTCCCGCTCCTTCTCTCCCCTATTTTGTACCATGCACATCCCGCTTTCCCATCCCCACCGCCGTTTCCCATCACCTATAGCCGAGCACGAGTGCCCGCAAAAAATGTCGCCCTAACTTCACCATGAATGTTGCCGCGTGACGCAAAAAGGAGGGATGCAACACGAGGACTTCCTAGGAGGTCACCCATCCTAGTACTACTCTCGCCCAAGCACGCTTAACTTCGGAGTTCTGATGGGATCCGGTGCTTTAGTGCTGGTATGATCGCATCCGACATGTTCTGCACTCATTTTCCCTTATGTTTGCCCCTCCCGCTCCTTCTCTCCCCTATTTTGTACCATGCACATCCCGCTTTCTCATCCCCACCGCCGTTTCCCATCACCTATAGCCGAGCACGAGTGCCCGCAAAAAAATATCGCCCTAACTTCACCATGAATGTTGCCGCGTGACGCAAAAAGGAGGGATGCAACACGAGGACTTCCTAGGAGGTCACCCATCCTAGTACTACTCTCGCCCAAGCACGCTTAACTTCGGAGTTCTGATGGGATCCGGTGCTTTAGTGCTCGGTATGATCGCATCCGACATGTTCTGCACTCATTTTCCCTTATGCTTGCCCCTCCCGCTCCTTCTCTCCCCTATTTTGTACCATGCACATCCCGCTTTCCCATCCCCTCCGCCGTTTCCCATCACCTATAGCCGAGCACGAGTGCCCGCAAAAAAATATCACCCTAACTTCACCATGAATGTTGCCGCGTGACGCAAAAAGGAGGGATGCAACACGAGGACTTCCCAGGAGGTCACCCATCCTAGTACTACTCTCGCCCAAGCACGCTTAACTTCGGAGTTCTAATGGGATCCGGTGCTTTAGTGCTGGTATGATCGCATCCGACATGTTCTGCACTCATTTTCCCTTATGCTTGCCCCTCCCGCTCCTTCTCTCCCCTATTTTGTACCATGCACATCCCGCTTTCCCATCCCCACCGCCGTTTCCCATCACCTATAGCCGAGCACGAGTGCCCGCAAAAAAATATCGCCCTAACTTCACCATGAATGTTGCCGCGTGACGCAAAAAGGAGGGATGCAACACGAGGACTTCCCAGGAGGTCACCCATCCTAGTACTACTCTCGCCCAAACACGCTTAACTTCGGAGTTCCGATGGGATCCGGTGCTTTAGTGCTGGTATGATCGCATCCGACATGTTCTCGCACTCATTTTCCCTTATGCTTGCCCCTCCCGCTCCTTCTCTCCCCTATTTTGTACCATGCACATCCCGCTTTCCCATCCCCACCGCCGTTTCCCATCACCTATAGCCGAGCACGAGTGCCCGCAAAAAAATATCGCCCTAACTTCACCATGATTGTTGCCGCGTGACGCAAAAAGGAGGGATGCAACACGAGGACTTCCCAGGAGGTCACCCATCCTAGTACTACTCTCGCCCAAGCACGCTTAATTTCGGAGTTCTGATGGGATCCGGTGCTTTAGTGCTGGTATGATCGCATCCGACATGTTCCGCACTCATTTTCCCTTATGCTTGCCCCTCCCGCTCCTTCTCTCCCCTATTTTGTACCATGCACATCCCGCTTTCCCATCCCCACCGCCGTTTCCCATCACCTATAGCCGAGCACGAGTGCCCGCAAAAAAATATCGCCCTAACTTCACCATGAATGTTGCCGCGTGACGCAAAAAGGAGGGATGCAACACGAGGACTTCCCAGGAGGTCACCCATCCTAGTACTACTCTCGCCCAAGCACGCTTAACTTCGGAGTTCCGATGGGATCCGGTGCTTTAGTGCTGGTATGATCCCATCCGACATGTTTTGCACTCATTTTCCCTTATGCTTGCCCCTCCCGCTCCTTCTCTCCCCTATTTTGTACCATGCACATCCCGCTTTCTCATCCCCTCCGCCGTTTCCCATCACCTATAGCCGAGCGCGAGTGCCCGCAAAAAAATATCGCCCTAACTTCACCATGAATGTTGCCGCGTGACGCAAAAGGAGGGATGCAACACGAGGACTTCCCAGGAGGTCACCCATGCACATCCCGCTTTCTCATCCCCACCGCCGTTTCCCATCACCTATAGCCGAGCGCGAGTGCCCGCAAAAAAATATCACCCTAACTTCACCATGAATGTTGTCGCGTGACGCAAAAAGGAGGGATGCAACACGAGGACTTCCCAGGAGGTCACCCATCCTAGTACTACTCTCGCCCAAGCACGCTTAACTTCGAGTTCTGATGGGATCCGGTGCTTTAGTGCTCGGTATGATCGCATCCGACATGTTCTGCACTCATTTTCCCTTATGTTTGCCCCTCCCGCTCCTTCTCTCCCCTATTTTGTACCATGCACATCCCGATTTCTCATCCCCACCGCCGTTTCCCATCACCTATAGCCGAGCACGAGTGCCCGCAAAAAAATATCGCCCTAACTTCACCATGAATGTTGCCGCGTGACGCAAAAAGGAGGGATGCAACACGAGGACTTCCTAGGAGGTCACCCATCCTAGTACTACTCTCGCCCAAGCACGCTTAACTTCGGAGTTCTGATGGGATCCGGTGCTTTAGTGCTCGGTATGATCGCATCCGACATGTTCTGCACTCATTTTCCCTTATGTTTGCCCCTCCCGCTCCTTCTCTCCCCTATTTTGTACCATGCACATCCCGCTTTCTCATCCCCACCGCCGTTTCCCATCACCTATAGCCGAGCACGAGTGCCCGCAAAAAAATATCGCCCTAACTTCACCATGAATGTTGCCGCGTGACGCAAAAAGGAGGGATGCAACACGAGGACTTCCTAGGAGGTCACCCATCCTAGTACTACTCTCGCCCAAGCACGCTTAACTTCGGAGTTCTGATGGGATCCGGTGCTTTAGTGCTGGTATGATCGCATCCGACATGTTCTGCACTCATTTTCCCTTATGCTTGCCCCTCCCGCTCCTTCTCTCCCCTATTTTGTACCATGCACATCCCGCTTTCCCATCCCCACCGCTGTTTCCCATCACCTATAGCCGAGCACGAGTGCCCGCAAAAAAATATCACCCTAACTTCACCATGAATGTTGCCGCGTGACGCAAAAAGGAGGGATGCAACACGAGGACTTCCCAGGAGGTCACCCATCCTAGTACTACTCTCGCCCAAACACGCTTAACTTCGGAGTTCCGATGGGATCCGGTGCTTTAGTGCTGGTATGATCGCATCCGACATGTTCTGCACTCATTTTCCCTTATGCTTGCCCCTCCCGCTCCTTCTCTCCCCTATTTTGTACCATGCACATCCCGCTTTCCCATCCCCACCGCCGTTTCCCATCACCTATAGCCGAGCACGAGTGCCCGCAAAAAATATCGCCCTAACTTCACCATGATTGTTGCCGCGTGACGCAAAAAGGAGGGATGCAACACGAGGACTTCCCAGGAGGTCACCCATCCTAGTACTACTCTCGCCCAAGCACGCTTAATTCGGAGTTCTGATGGGATCCGGTGCTTTAGTGCTCGGTATGATCGCATCCGACATGTTCTGCACTCATTTTCCCTTATGCTTGCCCCTCCCGCTCCTTCTCTCCCCTATTTTGTACCATGCACATCCCGCTTTCCCATCCCTACCGCCGTTTCCCATCACCTATAGCCGAGCACGAGTGCCCGCAAAAAAATATCGCCCTAACTTCACCATGAATGTTGCCGCGTGACGCAAAAGGAGGGATGCAACACGAGGACTTCCCGGAGGTCACCCATCCTAGTACTACTCTCGCCCAAGCACGCTTAACTTCGGAGTTCTGATGGGATCCGGTGCTTTAGTGCTGGTATGATCCCATCCGACATGTTCTGCACTCATTTTCCCTTATGCTTGCCCCTCCCGCTCCTTCTCTCCCCTATTTTGTACCATGCACATCCCGCTTTCTCATCCCCTCCGCCGTTTCCCATCACCTATAGCCGAGCGCGAGTGCCCGCAAAAAAATATCGCCCTAACTTCACCATGAATGTTGCCGCGTGACGCAAAAAGGAGGGATGCAACACGAGGACTTCCCAGGAGGTCACCCATGCACATCCCGCTTTCTCATCCCCACCGCCGTTTCCCATCACCTATAGCCGAGCGCGAGTGCCCGCAAAAAAATATCACCCTAACTTCACCATGAATGTTGTCGCGTGACGCAAAAGGAGGGATGCAACACGAGGACTTCCCAGGAGGTCACCCATCCTAGTACTACTCTCGCCCAAGCACGCTTAACTTCAGAGTTCTGATGGGATCCGGTGCTTTAGTGCTGGTATGATCGCATCCGACATGTTCTGCACTCATTTTCCCTTATGTTTGCCCCTCCCGCTCCTTCTCTCCCCTATTTTGTACCATGCACATCCCGATTTCTCATCCCCACCGCCGTTTCCCATCACCTATAGCCGAGCACGAGTGCCCGCAAAAAAATATCGCCCTAACTTCACCATGAATGTTGCCGCGTGACGCAAAAAGGAGGGATGCAACACGAGGACTTCCTAGGAGGTCACCCATCCTAGTACTACTCTCGCCCAAGCACGCTTAACTTCGGAGTTCTGATGGGATCCGGTGCTTTAGTGCTGGTATGATCGCATCCGACATGTTCTGCACTCATTTTCCCTTATGTTTGCCCCTCCCGCTCCTTCTCTCCCCTATTTTGTACCATGCACATCCCGCTTTCCCATCCCCACCGCCGTTTCCCATCACCTATAGCCGAGCACGAGTGCCCGCAAAAAAATATCGCCTTAACTTCACCATGAATGTTGCCGCGTGACGCAAAAAGGAGGGATGCAACACGAGGACTTCCCAGGAGGTCACCCATCCTAGTACTACTCTCACCCAAGCACGCTTAATTTCGGAGTTCTGATGGGATCCGGTGCTTTAGTGCTGGTATGATCGCATCCGACATGTTCTGCACTCATTTTCCCTTATGCTTGCCCATCCCGCTCCTTCTCTCCCCTATTTTGTACCATGCACATCCCGCTTTCCCATCCCCACCGCCGTTTCCCATCACCTATAGCCGAGCACGAGTGCCCACAAAAAAATATCGCCCTAACTTCACCATGAATGTTGCCGCGTGACGCAAAAAGGAGGGATGCAACACGAGGACTTCCCAGGAGGTCACCCATCCTAGTACTACTCTCGCCCAAGCACGCTTAACTTTGGAGTTCTGATGGGATCCGGTGCTTTAGTGCTGGTATGATCGCATCCGACATGTTCTGCACTCATTTTCCCTTATGCTTACCCCTCCCGCTCCTTCTCTCCCCTATTTTGTACCATGCACATCCCGCTTTCCCATCCCCACCGCCGTTTCCCATCACCTATAGCCGAGCACGAGTGCCCGCAAAAAAATATCGCCCTAACTTCACCATGAATGTTGCCGCGTGACGCAAAAAGGAGGGATGCAACACGAGGACTTCCCAGGAGGTCACCCATCCTAGTACTACTCTCGCCCAAACACGCTTAACTTCGGAGTTCTGATGGGATCCGGTGCTTTAGTGCTGGTATGATCGCATCCGACATGTTCTCGCACTCATTTTCCCTTATGCTTGCCCCTCCCGCTCCTTCTCTCCCCTATTTTGTACCATGCACATCCCGCTTTCCCATCCCCACCGCCGTTTCCCATCACCTATAGCCGAGCACGAGTGCCCGCAAAAAAATATCGCCCTAACTTCACCATGAATGTTGCCGCGTGACGCAAAAAGGAGGGATGCAACACGAGGACTTCCCAGGAGGTCACCCATCCTAGTACTACTCTCGCCCAAGCACGCTTAACTTCGGAGTTATGATGGGATCCGGTGCTTTAGTGCTGGTATGATCGCATCCGACATGTTCTGCACTCATTTTCCCTTATGCTTGCCCCTCCCGCTCCTTCTCTCCCCTATTTTGTACCATGCACATCCCGCTTTCCCATCCCCACCGCCGTTTCCCATCACCTATAGCCGAGCACGAGTGCCCGCAAAAAAATATCGCCCTAACTTCACCATGAATGTTGCCGCGTGACGCAAAAAGGAGGGATGCAACACGAGGACTTCCCAGGAGGTCACCCATCCTAGTACTACTCTCGCCCAAGCACGCTTAACTTCGGAGTTCCGATGGGATCCGGTGCTTTAGTGCTGGTATGATCGCATCCGACATGTTCTGCACTCATTTTCCCTTATGCTTGCCCCTCCCGCTCCTTCTCTCCCCTATTTTGTACCATGCACATCCTGCTTTCCCATCCCCACCGCCGTTTCCCATCACCTATAGCCGAGCACGAGTGCCCGCAAAAAATATCGCCCTAACTTCACCATGAATGTTGCCGCGTGACGCAAAAAGGAGGGATGCAACACGAGGACTTCCCAGGAGGTCACCCATCCTAGTACTACTCTCGCCCAAGCACGCTTAACTTCGGAGTTCTGATGGGATCCGGTGCTTTAGTGCCGGTATGATCGCATCCGACATGTTCTGCACTCATTTTCCCTTATGCTTGCCCCTCCTGCTCCTTCTCTCCCCTATTTTGTACCATGCACATCCCGCTTTCCCATCCCCACCGCCGTTTCCCATCACCTATAGCCGAGCACGAGTGCCCGCAAAAAAATATCGCCCTAACTTCACCATGAATGTTGCCGCGTGACGCAAAAAAGAGGGATGCAACACGAGGACTTCCCAAGAGGTCACCCATCCTAGTACTACTCTCGCCCAAGCACGCTTAACTTCGAAGTTCTGATGGGATCCGGTGCTTTAGTGCTGGTATGATCGCATCCGACATGTTCTGCACTCATTTTCCCTTATGCTTGCCCCTCCCGCTCCTTCTCTCCCCTATTTTGTACCATGCACATCCCGCTTTCCCATCCCCACCGCCGTTTCCCATCACCTATAGCCGAGCACGAGTGCCCGCAAAAAAATATATGATCACATGATCATCAGAGCTTGCTATAGCATGCTAGAGCATGCTAGAGCATCACTAAGCAACAAAGCAAGGACCAGATAATTAATTGGCCACAGATAATCAACAATTGCTTCACAGATAACAAATGGATAAAGCGTAATTGTATCCAGAAGCACATCAAATACATGATGTACCACTGGATCAAGTCTGACATGAATAGCACACACAAATAATTAAACCATCCTCACAACCAGAGCCACTAAGCAATCAAATGGATTTCATTGTAGCAAGATAGTAGCCATTAAGCAGTCCCTGAGCATTACAAGATGCTCATGAGCAAGCCTATAGGAACACAATTGAGCATCTGGCGAGCTTAGTAACAATAACAGAGCCATAGAAGGGAATTTAAGCAAGAAATGGATAGCACGAGCAGGAAGGCAAGCTCCGGCATGGCCATGGCGACCATGATCAAGGCTAGTGAGGCGAGCCGCATGAACAACACAAGCAAGCACAAGCATCAGCGCAGCAGCAAAGCAGCATACGCACACACAGCGAGTTAGGCGCAACAGAGCTACTGGAGGAAGAAGAAGAGCAGGCCAGAGTGAGAGAGAGGAGGGGATCGGAGGAGGCGTACCTGGGGCGAGCAGACGACTGCCGCAGCCATGGCGGTCACGACGGCGCGCGTCGAAAGCACGACGGCACCTGGCCAGGCCAGGCCAGGCTCCGCCTAGCGCCGCAGCGCCCCGCACCACGGCGGCG
>NW_025900999.1:0-26198 GCF_022539505.1 Lolium rigidum | reverse complement strand
GTTCGAGTGTGACTTTACAAACCATATGAGTACTATTAACCCGAGAACGCGACTACAAGAACATTCTTTGGTTTCTCAAAAAAAAAAAAAAACATTCTTTGGACTTCTCCACTATCACAACCTAAAGAGACTAACGGATCGGATGGCATCAAACTCATGACATGCAAGTAATAGATCTCATCATCTTGATCTACTGTGTGACACCCTCACGAGTTCGCCCCGGGCGACAAGCAAACACTAACGAGACATGAATGATACTTGAGGCTTTTAACTCATTCGCTATGATGTTAGCCACGTGAACATCACAACTAAGACACATAAAGTCAAAACCTTGAATAGTTAAACTACACGTCGTATGAAGAGCTAAGTTTCATCCTCACACTGTGCCTTAGTGGCGACCGGTGGCCAGTGGTGGATGAAAGTGTAGGCAGGGGGTAGCACATTATACTGGATAAAAAGAATTACTTTGTGCTACCCCTAAAACTAGTTTTTAGGCACATGAGCGCCACCGTGCACCTTGATCGTCAACTCCCTAGCTCCATCACAGCTGGTGGCGAAGGAAAGAATGACCTTGCCTGGTAGGAACGAGGAAACCCTAGTCATCTTTACACGGGTAGGGAAAACCGAGAAGGAGGTACCAAACCACTTATGATTCACACTCAAGTTCACTTTTCGCCTACAATTTCGAAGAGCTCTTTTAATACGCATCAACTTACCTCTCAGGAACTAAGGTAAGAACTTAGTCTAGACCATCTATTGATCAATGTAGATTTGACAATGTGGATGTCCTACAATAGTATTTCCGGTTTTGTTGAAAATGAAACATATCCAATGGATCAAGTTGCCGTTCATAATACTCCCTCCGAGTCCATGAACACAAGGCCACATAATTTTTCATGTCAAACTTTGACTAATGAGGATTTAGTCAACCAAATATAAGTTACATGCCATCCAAAAATATACCATTGAAAAGTTTATTACAATGTGCATCTAATGATATAATTTTGAATGTCATGCAACTTATATTTAGCTGACCCCGGCTGGCAATACAAGGTCACGAAACGCGTCCGTGCCGACGCATTTCGACCCCAAATTTGGGTCGCGTTTACATCCTCATGGACATGCCGGTCATTTTACGTCGGGCCACTAGGCTGGGATGCATACCTATTTTTCGACCGCGCAAATGCAAATGGTCACTTTGCGTCCATTTAGGTTAGGCCGGCCCTAAGCCTTGATCTTTAAGGGCAGTGCTAGATCATTCATGGGCACGGTCGAATTCCAACAGCCCACATGTGCCTTTGCTATCAGAACGGAGCATATGCAGAGGGGAAAGATCTTCTATATTATTAAAACAAAGTATAAAATATATACAAATTTTTTTTACTTAAATTATTGTCTTATCCAGATAAGACAAGAATTTAAGTAAAAAATAATTCAGAATTTCAGTATCTTTCAATATCTGAGTATAAATACCAAAGATGTCTTTCACATACAACTAGAAAAAAGTAATTTCCTTTTTGAATGGCAGTTCCAAAAAAACGTACTTCAATGTCAAAAAAGCGTATTCGTAAAAATATTTGGAAGAAAAAGACTTATTTTTCCATAGTACAGGCTTATTCTTTAGCAAAATCAAAATCATTTTCGAGTGGCAATGAGTATCCAAAACCAAAATGTTTTTCTGGGCAACAAACAAACAAATAATACTCCTGTTATTAATATGAATTGACCTATCAAAAATAATTCCAATTATTTAATAGGGATTTCTATTTTCCTGCCCCTGGCTCCTTAGTTGTACTCAGTTTTCTCCAACTCCTTAGTTTTTCCTCAGTTTTCCCCAAGCCCTTGTTTGAAACCCGCAGAAGCAGCTCAGACGGCAGGATTCCCGTTTAATTGACCGTTCTGTCACGTGTGGGGCCGCGTCGTGTGGAGCCGCGTCGCGTGGGGCTGGTAGAAAGGGACTGCGTGGGACAGGACGAGACCGCGTTTGGTTGCACGTGATCAGGAGCTGGGTTCTGTCTCTCTCGGACCCAAATTGGCATTATTAAGAGCACCTTTTCCCCCTCTTTCTCTCTGTCCTTTTCACCAAAATAGTATCAAATCTAGAGAAGCTTGCATTTCTGTATTTTTCAATTATTTGTGCCTTTTGGCCCTCGTTGTTTGCCCAATATGGCAGCAAATCTAGTACTCCCTCTGGTCCATATGTATGTAGTTAAATCTAGAAGCAAATCTCCGGTGGTAATGTACGATAAATTCACAGTCATAGTAAATCGAGAAAACAAAAACCAACAAAATATAGTAGAATAGGGATAGATAATAGGGATCCCTCCCTAGATAATAAGCTGCATACACAGCAGCCAACATAGTAACAGGTTCGAGGTTCTTCACAGCACCATCATATTAACAACATAACAACAAGGGATCCCTAGCTAATAACAAAGGGATCCCAACAACAAAATGGGAGGCAGCAGCAGCACACGTCCAGGACTCCGCCTACCCCATCTGGCTCTCCCTCCACTTGTTGCTGCTGCTCCCCTTGGGAGCCTTGGGCTTGAGCGGAGGCATGCGCCCGGCGGAGATTGATACGTCTCCGACGTATCGATAATTTCTTATGTTCTATGCCATATTATTGATGATACCTACATGTTTTATGCACACTTTATGTCATATTCGTGCATTTTCTGGAACTAACCTATTAACAAGATGCCGAAGTGCCGGTTCTCGTTTTCTGCTGTTTTTGGTTTCGAAATCCTAGTAACGAAATATTCTCGGAATCGGACGAAATCAAGACCCGGGTTCCTATTTTCACCGGAAGCATCCGGAACACCCGGGAAGGACCGGAGGGGGGCACTGGGCCCCCGGACCATAGGCCGGCGCGGCCCAGGCCCCGGCCGCGCCGCCATATGGTGTGGCCACCCCTTCGACCCTCCTGCGCCGCCTCTTCGCCTATATAAAGCCTCCGTCGCGAAAACCCCGAGGCGAAGAACCACGATACGGAAAACCTTCCGAGCCGCCGCCATCGCGAAGCCAAGATCCGGGGGACAGGAGTCTCCGTTCCGGCACCCTGCCGGAGCGGGGAAGTGCCCCGGAAGGCTTCTCCATCGACACCGCTGCCATCTCCACCGCCATCTTCATCACCGCTGCTTGCTCCCATGAGGAGGGAGTAGTTCTCCATCGAGGCTCGGGGCTGTACCGGTAGCTATGTGGTTCATCTCTCTCCTATGTGCTTCAATACAATAATCTCATGAGCTGTCTTACATGATTGAGATTCATATGATGATGCTTGTAATCTAGATGTCATTATGCTAGTCAAGTGAGTTTTACTTATGTGATCTCCGGAGACTCCTTGTCCCACATGTGTAAAGGTGACAGTGTGTGCATCGTGTGGGTCTCTTAGGCTATATTTCACAGAATACTTACTCACTGTTATGAAGAGCATGGTGAAGTGCTTATTTATATCTCTTTATGATTGCAATATGTTTTGTATCACAATTTATCTATGTGCTACTCTAGTGATGTGTTATTAAAGTAGTTTTATTCCTCCTGCACGTGTGCAAAGGTGACAGTGTGTGCACCGTATTAGTACTTGGTTTATGCTATGATCATGATCTCTTGTAGATTGCGAAGTTAACTATTGCTATGATAATATTGATGTGA
Source organism: Lolium rigidum (assembly GCF_022539505.1). Taxonomy (NCBI): domain Eukaryota; kingdom Viridiplantae; phylum Streptophyta; class Magnoliopsida; order Poales; family Poaceae; genus Lolium; species Lolium rigidum. The sequence goes on along the minus strand of NW_025900999.1, from coordinate 22,544 downwards.
TCTATTCCTCCTACATATGCATGAAGGTGACAGTGTGCATGCTATGTTAGTACTTGGTTTAGTCTTTTGATCTATCTTACACTAAAGGTTACTAAAATATGAGCATTATTGTGGAGCTTGTTAACTCCGGCATTGAGGGTTCGTGTAATCCTACGCAATGTGTTCATCATCCAACAAGAGTGTAGAGTATGCATTTATACTGTTACGTTATGTGATCAATGTTGAGAGTGTCCACTAGTGAAAGTCTATTCCCTATGCCTTGTTTCTAAATACTCGCTATCGCTGCTTGTTTACTTGTTTCATTGCGTTACTACTGCTGCGTTACTACTGCTGCGTTACTATCGCTTGTTTACTTGTCCTGGGCAAAGCACTTTTCCGGTGCCGTTGCTACTACTTATTCATACCACCTGTATTTCACTATCTCTTCGCCGAACTAGTGCACCTATTAGGTGTGTTGGGGACACAAGAGACTTCTTGCTTTGTGGTTGCGGGGTTGCATGAGAGGGATATCTTTGACCTCTTCCTCCCCGAGTTCGATAAACCTTGGGTGATCCACTTAAGGGAAACTTGCTGCTGTTCTACAAACCTCTGCTCTTGGAGGCCCAACACTTGTCTACAAGAATAGAAGCTCCCGTAGACATCAAGCACTTTTCACGGCGCCGTTGCCGGGGAGGAAAGGTAAAAGGCTCTCATACTACGGTCTCAGGTAAAGTATTTTTCTGGCGCCGTTGTGTGTGTGCTCAAAGCTATTTCCTTTAGATCCTGCAATTGCATCTTGTTGTTTCTTGTTTACACTAGTTTGGCATAATTGACAACAATGAGCTTCTTATTCTATTTCCTGATTTAAAACATGGATTGTTTGATGCGAAAATTAAAAAACCTATGAAATCTTATTTGCATGCTGGTAGTAATATTAGTATGAACGCTTTGAACACCATTGTTGATAATAATGTAGAAAGTTCTAAGCTTGGGGAAGCTGGTTTTCATGATCTTTTTAGTCCCCTAAGCATTGAGGAGAAAATTTTCTTTGATGATACTTTGCCTCCTATTTATGATGATAATGATAGTGGTCTTTTGGTGCCACCTACTATGGAGAGTAAATTTTGTTGTGATTATACTATGCCTCCTACACTTGATGAGAATAATAATGATAGCTACTTTGTTGAATTTGCTCCCACTACAACTAATAAAATTGATTATGCTTATGTGGAGAGTAATAATTTTATGCATGAGACTCATGATAAGAATGCTTTATGTGATAGTTATATTGTTGAGTTTGCTCATGATGCTACTGAAAGTTATTATGAGAGAGGAAAATATGGTTTTAGAAATTTTCATGTTACTAAAATGCCTCTCTATGTGCTGAAATTTTTGAAGCTACACTTGTTTTATCTTCCTATGCTTGTTACTTTGCTCTTCATGAACTTGTTTATTTACAAGATTCTTATGCATAGGAAGCATGTTAGACTTAAATGTGTTTCGAATTTGCCTCTTGATGCTCTCTTTTGCTTCGAATACTATCTCTTGCGAGTGCATCATTAAAACTGCTGAGCCCATCTTAATGGCTATAAAGAAAAGAACTTCTTGGGAGATAACCCATGTGCTATTTTACTACAGTATTTTTGTTTTATATTTGTGTCTTGGAAGTTGTTTACTACTGTAGAAACCTCTCCTTATCTTAGTTTTAAGTTTTGTTGTGCCAAGTAAAGTCTTTGATAGTAAAGTAAGTACTAGATTTGGATTACTGCGCAGTTCCAGATTTCTTTGCTGTCACGAATCTGGGTCTACCTCCCTGTAGGAAGCTCAGAAAATTAAGCCAATTTACGTGCATGATCCTCAGATATGTACGCAACTTTCATTCAATTTGAGCATTTTCATTTGAGCAAGTCTGGTGGCCTAATAAAATCCATCTTTACGGACTGTTCTGTTTTGACAGATTCTGCCTTTTATTTTGCATTGCCTCTTTTGCTATGTTGGATGAATTTCTTTGATCCATTAATGTCCAGTAGCTTTATGCAATGTCCAGAAGTGTTAAGAATGATTGTGTCACCTCTGAACATGTGAATTTTTATTATGCACTAACCCTCTAATGAGTTGTTTCGAGTTTGGTGTGGAGGAAGTTTTCAAGGATCAAGAGAGGAGTATGATGCAATATGATCAAGGAGAGTGAAAGCTCTAAGCTTGGGGATGCCCCGGTGGTTCACCCCTGCATATTCTAAGAAGACTCAAGCGTCTAAGCTTGGGGATGCCCAAGGCATCCCCTTCTTCATCGACAACATTATCAGGTTCCTCCCCTGAAACTATATTTTTATTCCGTCACATCTTATGCACTTTACTTGGAGCGTCTGTGTGCTTTTATTTCCGTTTTGTTATTTTCATTCTCTGAATAAATTCATGCTTGTGTGGGAGAGAGACACGCTCCGCTGGTTCATATGAACACATGTGTTCTTCGCTTTATCTTTTAGTGTTCATGGCGAAGGTTAAAACTGCTTCGTTCATTTTTATATGGTTGGATACGGAAAATGCTACATGTAGTAATTGGTATGATGTCTTGGATAATGTGATACTTGGCAATTGTTGTGCTCATGTTTAAGCTCTTGCATCATATACTTTGTACATATTAATAAAGAAATACATAGAGCATGCTAAAATTTGGTTTGCATAATTGGTCTCTCTAAAGTCTAGATAATTTCTAGTATTGAGTTTGAACAACAAGGAAGACGGTGTAGAGTCTTATAATGTTTACAATATGTCTTTTATGTGAGTTTTGCTGCACCGGTTCATCCTTGTGTTTGTTTCAAATAACCTTGCTAGCCTAAGCCTTGTATTGAGAGGGAATACTTCTCATGCATCCAAAATCCTTGAGCCAACTACTATGCCATTTGTGTCCACCATACCTACCTACTACATGGTATTTCTCCGCCGTTCCAAAGTAAATTGCTTGAGTGCTACCTTTAAATAATTCAAAATTTATCACCTCTTATTTGTGTCAATGTTTTATAGCTCATGAGGAAGTATGTGGTGTTTTATCTTTCGATCTTGTCATTTACTTCTGACGAGACTTTCACAATGGACTAGTGGCACATCCGCTTATCCAATAATTTTGCAAAAAGAGCTGGCAATGGGGTTCCCAGCCCCGATTAATTAACTTGCATTAATAATTCTCTTCACATGTTTTGCTCTGATTCATCGGTAAGAAACTTAATTTTGCAAATAGACACTCCTTCATGGTATGTGATTGTTGGAAGGCACCCGAGGATTCGGTTAGCCATGGCTTGTGTAAGCAAAAGGTTGGGAGGAGTGTCGTCCATAAATAAAGAAAAACTAAACTAAAGTACATGTGTAAACAAAAGAGAAGAGGGATGATCTACCTTGCTGGTAGAGATAACGTCCTTCATGGGAGCCGCTCTTGAAAGTCTGGTTGATAAGGTAGTTAGAGTGCCCACTACCATTCGTTGACAACAACAAACACCTCTCAAAATTTTATTTTTATTGCTCTCTTTATGTTTTCAAAACCAAAGCTCTAGCACAAATATAACAATCGATGCTTTCCTCTTTGAAGGACCATTCTTTTTACTTTTATGTTGAGTCAGTTCACCTATTTCTCTCCACCTCAAGAAGCAAACATTTGTGTGAACTGTGCATTGATTCCTACATACTTGCATATTGCGCTTGTTATATTACTCTATGTTGACAAACTATCATTGAGATATACATGTTACAAGTTGAAAGCAATTGCTGAAACTTTATCTTCCATTGTGTTGCTTCAATATCTTTACTTTAAATTATTGCTTTATGAGTTAACTCTTATGCAAGACTTATTGATGCTTGTCTTGAAAGTGCTATTCATGAAAAGTCATTGCTTTATGATTCAGTTGTTTACTCATGTCATTACCATTGTTTTGATCGCTGCATTCATTACATATGTTTACAATATGATCAAGGTTATGATGGCATGTCACTTCAGAAATTATCTTTGTTATCGTTTTACCTGCTCGGGACGAGCAGAACTAAGCTTGGGGATGCTTGATACGTCTCCGACGTATCGATAATTTCTTATGTTCTATGCCATATTATTGATGATACCTACATGTTTTATGCACACTTTATGTCATATTCGTGCATTTTACGGAACTAACCTATTAACAAGATGCCGAAGTGCCGGTTCTGTTTTCTGCTGTTTTTGGTTTCAGAAATCCTAGTAACGAAATATTCTCGGAATCGGACGAAATCAAGACCCGAGTTCCTATTTTCACCGGAAGCATCCAGAACACCGGGAAGGACCGAGAGGGGGGCACCGGGCCCCCGGACCATAGGCCGGCGCGGCCCATGCCCCGGCCGCGCCGCCATATGGTGTGGCCACCCCTTCGACCCTCTGCGCCGCCTCTTCGCCTATATAAAGCCTCCGTCGCGAAAACCCCGAGGCGAAGAACCACGATACGGAAAACCTTCCGGAGCCGCCGCCATCGCGAAGCCAAGATGCGGGGGACGGGAGTCTCGTTCCGGCACCCTGCCGGAGCGGGGAAGTGCCCCGGAAGGCTTCTCCATCGACACCGCTGCCATCTCCACCGCCATCTTCATCACCGCTGCTTGCTCCCATGAGGAGGGAGTAGTTCTCCATCGAGGCTCGGGGCTGTACCGGTAGCTATGTGGTTCATCTCTCTCCTATGTGCTTCAATACAATAATCTCATGAGCTGTCTTACATGATTGAGATTCATATGATGATGCTTGTAATCTAGATGTCATTATGCTAGTCAAGTGAGTTTTACTTATGTGATCTCCGGAGACTCCTTGTCCCACGTGTGTAAAGGTGACAGTGTGTGCACCGTGTGGGTCTCTTAGGCTATATTTCACAGAATACTTACTCACTGTTATGAAGAGCATGGTGAAGTGCTTATTTATATCTCTTTATGATTGCAATATGTTTTGTATCACAATTTATCTATGTGCTACTCTAGTGATGTGTTATTAAAGTAGTTTTATTCCTCCTGCACGTGTGCAAAGGTGACGAGTGTGTGCACCGTGTTAGTACTTGGTTTATGCTATGATCATGATCTCTTGTAGATTGCGATGTTAACTATTGCTATGATAATATTGATGTGATCTATTCCTCCTACATATGCATGAAGGTGACGAGTGTGCATGCTATGTTAGTACTTGGTTTAGTCTTTTGATCTATCTTACACTAAAGGTTACTAAAATATGAGCATTATTGTGGAGCTTGTTAACTCCGGCATTGAGGGTTCGTGTAATCCTACGCAATGTGTTCATCATCCAACAAGAGTGTAGAGTATGCATTTATCTGTTACGTTATGTGATCAATGTTGAGAGTGTCCACTAGTGAAAGTCTATTCCCTAGGCCTTGTTCCTAAATACTGCTATCACTCTGCTTGTTTACTTGTTTCTTGCGTTACTACTGCTGCGTTACTACTGCTAGCGTTACTACTGCTTGTTCTATCGTCCTGGGCAAAGCACTTTTACGGTGCCGTTGCTACTACTTATTCATACCACCTGTATTTCACTATCTCTTCGCCGAACTAGTGCACCTATTAGGTGTGTTGGGGACACAAGAGACTTCTTGCTTTGTGGTTGCGGGGTTGCATGAGAGGGATATCTTTGACCTCTTCCTCCCTGAGTTCGATAAACCTTGGGTGATCCACTTAAGGGAAACTTGCTGCTGTTCTACAAACCTCTGCTCTTGGAGGCCCAACACTGTCTACAAGAATAGAAGCTCCCGTAGACATCAGAGATCTCCACCCGCTGCATGCTGCGGAGGTGCATGCCGAGCGCCTTGTGCTTGGTGCGGAAGGAGTAGACGTTCACCGTCGTGCTGACCTTGGGGAAGGTGTTGCTGATGTTCTCGGCATGCGTGACGAGGCAGTTGAAGTCCGTGCCGCCGAGTCTCCTGGTGTAGAAGGGGCACCTGTAGACACCCTTGACGAAGTAGGAGATGTATTGGCCGACCTGCAGCCTCCGCAGCACCTGGCGAGTCTTGACGTCCTCCTCCTCGTCGTCGCTGCCGACGTCGCTGCCAGACATCTGATCCATATCAAACAGAAACTATGAGTGAATGAGTTGCAACGATGACGAACGTGCATGATAACAAAGTTAGGAAAAACAGAGTCGGCCTCAGTTAGAGTGGGCATGATTGTATATCTACGGGGAAGGTGTAAGCGAACCAAAGCTCATGCACAACAGATTTGTACATAGCAATGGTTCGCTGAACCCTCTACGTAAAAATTTATGCCTAACGATTCATCATAGGCAAAGAAACGGATTCCGGATCTGAACTTGAACACATTCCAGATTATTTGCAAAATTAAACGATTGATATCTTTTGATTAGTGCATAAAATAACTGATTGAGATCCCATGATTACTTGCATAAATTAACTGATTGAGATCCAATTATTACTTGCATAAATTAACCGAACGGCCGAACCCCAAATCTTAAAGGAAATCAAGAAGTGATCAAAACAAAATGGAATAAAATCGGCGCAAATATTAGCCCAATACTCATCCATCTACAGATCCATCTACACCAGCAAAAATAGGGTTCAAAAAGGAATGGGAAACAAAAAAGGAAGCAAACCGTAGTTACCTCGTTCCATGGGTCCTCCGAGGAAGGTGTCGTAGGGGTTCGGGGGCGGGACGTACGGCACCGGCTCATAGGGGTCAAATCCCGGCGGGATCTGACCGCCACCGGCGGCAGCAGCCTCCGATGCACCGGCGGCGGCAGCGACGTCCGTTGAGGGGACGACGTTGAAGAGGGAGGCGTCGCGCTTGGAGCCGACGGCGCCGTCGATGATGGGATTGGCATTCTCCTTGTCCATCTCGCCGGCAGAGGAGAGGGAGAGGGAGAGGGTTTTTTGCTTGGGAGCTTTGGAGAAGATGATGGGACGTGAGAGAGGCGTCGTTGCGTGGGCGAGTGAGAGTGACAGAGATAGTGGGAGGAGGCGTCTATAAAGGCGAGGGGTGGTTAATGCTCAGGGTGGGCATTCAGTTTTAACCGAAATTTCGGTTCGGTTTTTGCGGTTTTTGAACAAATTCGGTTTTCAAAAATGGTAACCGAAATTGGCATGAAAATTTAGGAAACCGAAGATTCGGTTAACCGACAAATTCGGTTCAGTTTTCGGTTAAAACCGAATGAACCTACTCACGTGAACAAATAGTAAGCATCACCGAAGAAAGCAAATAGTGATTGACATATCAACACAAAAAGCATCAACTACGCAAGAAATCGACAAATGAGCACCAATCGTGGAGGGATGCTATTTGGTAGGCTGCGGCACTCGTGGTACAGGTGCATCACTCGTGAGCGATTAAAAGGGGTAGCTAAGACTTCGAGCGACGTGTTCTATTATGCAGGCTTCACGCTATATTAAAAAAAAGCTAGTACATCAAAGACCAAAGTCATACGTTGAATGAACAATTTTTGGAACATCAAACGCAATTGGGCTTCTATGGAATGATCGGTTTATGCACAAATTGATGGTAGGTTACTCAATTCGGTCAATTCGGTCTTATTCGGTTGGTGGGACTAAAAACCGAATTGTACCAAATTTAATTCGGTTAGTATAAATGGAAACCAAAAAAATAGCGGTTAATGGAAAAAACCGAGATTTCGGTTAGTTCGGTTTCGGCTTCGGTTCGGTTTTCGGTTTCACGGTTTTTATGCCCACCCTGAGTTAATGCGACCCGCGTCCTACGCGTCCACCGCTGCACGTCTTGGACTTCTGCAATGCGACACGCGTCCACGATTGCACATCTTCGACTTATGCACCGCGACCCGCGTCTACGCGTCAACAATTGCACGTCTTCCATTTCTGCACCGCAACACGCGTCCTCGAGTCTCACCCTGGAAATTTAGATATACTCAGGTATAACCTCGAGTCATATACTAGCATTTTTTGTGTGCTCAGTTTTCCCCTTGAGTGCTAATACTGGCTAGTGCAATATGCTCAGTTTTACCCTCAAGTGGCTGGTCAACAGACAGTCAACAAATGAGATTAACTAGTTAAATGAGTCATTTAATGTGCAAAAAATTCCGAAAAATAGTGGCACATACTCATGGAGTCTTTACCACAAATTGCCAGTTCTCAAAACATAGATAAGTCATAGATAAATCAAGTTTTACCACAAATTGCCACTTCTCAAAGGCCTTCTCAAATCACCTAGTAGCTATGAAGGTGCATGGTTTTCCACAATAAACCCTTCCCAAAACAGCTTTCCCCAAAATATACTTTGTCTAAATGAGGCCACAATTCTCACACTCATGTATATTTGTATTGCAAATAGTTTGAGGTAGGCCAAGATGGGTTTCATTGTACAAAACACGCATTTTTCATTTTTTAAATCTCATATTTGAATCCCTTAGTCTCGTTTATTACACGGTGCCCTTGGTTTCTTGATACTACTCAGTTTTGCCCTCTCCCTCCACAAATTCTCGCAGACGTGCAACATTGCTCTGATTGGTCTAGCCCATGTCACGCGGATCGTGCCCGCCGACGGTTGATCGTATGATCTAACGGGCAGGATAACCCCTCTCTCTCTCTGTCGGCGGTTACCTTCCACTCTCTAAGTATGCTAAAGGGCGGTTTTCTGTATTCATTTTCACGCGCTAAAAATTATGAACTCTTTTAGGCATTACTTTTCACGAAAAAATGATAAACCATCACCGATTTGTTGTAGCCATTAATTTTCACGAAAAAAATAATAAACCATCACCGATTTGTTGTAGCCATTAATTTTCACGCAAAAAATGATAAACCATCACCGATTTGTTGTAGCCATTAATTTTCACGCAAAAAATGATAAACCATCACTGATTTGTTGTAGCCATTAATTTTCACGCAAAAAATGATAAACCATCACCGATTTGTTGTAGCCATTAATTTTCACGCAAAAAATGATAAACCATCACCGATTTGTTGTAGCCATTAATTTTCACGCCAAAAATGATAAACCATCACCGATTTGTTGTATCCATTACTTTTCACGCAAAAAACCTACCTATCTTTGTATAGAAGATCGTCTGTATGATTTTTGAGGTCATTTAGAGAAGGTAGAAAAAAAATCCCTTTTGAGAAGGTCGAAAAAACCTAACTTGTTACAAAAGCTGGTTTCAGTGAGACCTAACCAAATTTGGCATACATGATGCCATATCTATAACAACAAGGATTATCTAAAAGGGAAAGTTTCACAAAATTTGAAATTTAGGGCGAAAATGTTGCCATACATTATGCCATAACTTGTTACAAAATCTGAAAATCAATTGGGGATTATAAAGGGAAATAAAAAGTTCGAAAAATATAAAAACGAAACAATCTATCTATCTATGTATAGAGGATCAGCTGTATGAAATTTGAGGTCATTTAGAGAATGTAGAAAAAATCACCTTGTTAGAAAAGTCTGGTTTCGAGTGAGACGAAACGGCATGCGTTTAAGCAAAGTGATTTTTTCGAACATCTCCAAATGACCCCAAATTTGCCATACATGATGCCATATGTGTAACAACAAGGAACCCTATCTAAAAAGTGTCAAAAAAGTTTGCCCAACCGTATAGCTCTATCAAAAAGAACCTCACCATGGCGCTAATATAATTTTGAGCTTAGTTACAAAGGTCCCTAGTTACAAACTTTCGTTACCTAACCTTCAACACGAAACTTGTTTCAAATCACTTTTGGCGTACAAGAAACAAATCCCACCTTGATTCGAGTACCACAGCCTCCAAACGATGCCGATGCCGATATCGGCATGGTCGAACGACTATGCTCGCCGCCATCGCTAGGTCACCGTCGGGATGCACCGTCAATCCCGTCCCCTCATTCGATCAACGATACACCGGAGATACCGCCGAGGCCAATGCCGAACGTACATGCTGATGCCAATGCCGAACATGCATGCACGCCGGCGTGGGCACGGCCACGCCGCCCCGCTATGCTTCGGACGCCACGGACCACCGCGAGGTCTTTCCCTTCGCCACCACACTCTTCTAGCACCCATCTATACACGCCGGAAAGGAGAGACACTAGTTTTCTCTACATTGCTCGCGTTCGTGTCGGACACGGTCGATCAAAGTTTTGAGGTAGTCGTCGATGTCGTCGACCATTTCTTCTCTTCTTTGCATGGTTAAACGTGTCTAGTTCATATCTATCTAATGCGTCTGCTCTCGCCTCATGCAGTTCTTTGTGGACGTCGATCTCATCTCGGCACCCCGCAGGACACCTCCTCCGTGCCATCGCTGTAGAGCTCCGTTTAAAAATCTATTCCTACCCGTGTATTGCCCATTGTATCAGCGCCATGGCCCACTTGTCATTCGATATACCGAAGCCCCACTCGTGCGCGTTTTGGTCAGCGATACACTGATGCTTACGGTCAAACAAAGATGGATGGTCTGACGTGTCTTTGCGGGCTCTACGTGGCCCCACTAGTCAGAAGATAACGGTCAACCGTCGGGCAACCGGCCGTTACATCATGTGTGATGGTTTCAGACAAAGGTTTGGGTAAAACTGAGGAAAAACTAAGGAGCTGGGGAAAACTGAGCACAACTAAGGACCCGAGGGCACGAAAATAGAAATCCCTATTTAATATGAATAATTTGTTGGTCCATGGGCGGACACAGATAGTGGGCCGGGTGGGCTGTGGCCCATCCCAGATTTGAGATATGTTTAGGGCTACCCCTGTTCTGCTCTGTGGAATTGAGCCCAGTTGGTCTATTTTTTTTTGTTTTCTTCTGGTTCACTCTTTCTGGCTGGACTCTCTCGCTCGCTCTGTATGCTGGACGGAAAGAGGAAAGGAAGACCAGAGAGAGAGAGAGAGAGCCCGACCATGGTGCCCATGCCTGAGACCTAATCCTCGCCGGCGGTTCGCCCCCTTCACCGAATCCCCCCGCCGGACGCGTCCCCCCACCGGATCGCCTCCTCCCCGATTTCCCCCGCCGGCCGCCGCTGCCCCCTGGACTCCTCCCCGCCCGGCCGCAGGGCGCAGGACGCAGGCCGCTCGCCCCTCGGCCAGACTGGCCAGGCTCGGGCGCTCGGCTATCAACATCAAGCAGCGGCACTGCAGGTCTGCTGCGTGCAGCACAACAACAGGTAGTGTCTCTACTTTTTGTAAATTTAAGATTTATGTTTATTTCTATTGATATTGCCATGGGGATTTATGTTTAGTATTGATTCTATTGTAATTCTAGAATTTAGGTTTGTAATTGTAGAATCGATCTATGCTATGATGTAATATTCTGTTTATGCTATAGTCCATCATGTAAGACTTTTTCTATGTTTTAAACTATGTGTGATGTAAGCGTGCCCATTTGATTGTCCCGTTATTTTCTGAGAGCGGAACCCGGAGCTTTGCTTCGTATGAAAAAAAAAGCGTGTTCATTTGATATATATAGGTATTAAACTTTAATGTTGACAATCCATGGGCTATATATATATTAGCCATTTCGTAAAATTTTATTACAACAGAGGGAGCGCGAAATTTTTAGAGGTGTGCCCACCCTCCAATTGTTTCCTGCGTCCGCCACTGGTTTGGTCCCTAATTGAAGTTTCCGAACCAGTTAGCAATGTCACAATAATGTGCAGAGTAATGGTCACTACACCGTGAGGATACTTCATGTTGTAATTTCTTTTGTTTCAATGCAGACCATGATCCCGATTACAATATCTAGAGTCAACCAGTTCGATGCTGCGAGGCTTGATGTTGAAATGTCCGCTATGTTGAAAGAGCAGCTAGTCAAAGTATTCTCTTTGATGAAGGTACTTTCTTCAGTAATCATCTAGATGTCGGCGTTCCTCATGGCTTACACATAAGTAGATTTTTGCTTATAGCTTCCACTTTTGACGTTTTTTTTTTTCCTTTGGTGCCAGCCAGGACTCTTATTTCAGTATGAGCCTGAACTTGACGCGTTCCTTGAGTTCCTCATCTGGAGGTTCTCAATTTGGGTAGACAAGCCAACCCCAGGGAATGCACTAATGAACTTGAGGTACAGAGATGAACGGGCAGCACCCATCGCAGGAAAAGAGGGTATTTTACCATATGATTTTCTCTCAACTGTTGTCAGCTTTATGTACGATATGTTTCTTGAGCCTTTGTTTATGGTAGCTGTGCTGTTTAGAGTTGTAAACGAATTTGAATTGGTCTCAAGTGTGTACATGCTACCAGCTGCTTGTAAGTGCATTCTGATCTGTGCATTGGCCTTGCATCAGAACACCCTTATTTACTTATTTCGGTTGAGTCATGTATGATGTTGAAGTTGGGTTGGGCCCAGCCTCTCTTAGTTGTTAGCTTCTCCGCAGATAACTCAGCGCATGTACATTCTGGGTTCTATAATATTCATTGAGTAGAAGTACAACGAAACGGCCTATGGCTGCACCTACAAAATGCTCTTTACAAGTACTCCCTGCGTCCCATGAAACTTGTCTTTATTTAATCCAAAGTTAAGACAAGTTTCATGGGACGGAGGGAGTAGAATAGTAGATTGTGATGTACCAAACTTAATTGCTGCCCCCCTGTCCCATTTCATGTCATTTGAGCGAACAAGGCTGGCTGTGCAGATAAATGTTGTTTGACATTTTATATGTATCCTTTTCCCAGTATATTCAATGGTGAGAGACACCTTTGGCGCCATGTTCTCAAGTTATTTCATATATGAAGTACAAAAAGTGCCTTTGCCCGAGAATCATTGATCTCAGATATAAACTAGCCTATCTCGGATTGCAATCTAGAATTTACCCTCACCCCCAGTGTATTTCTGCAGTATTTAGATGATAATTGTGGTTGGATAAAATATGTTGTTAAAAATTCTGATGCTACTGGCACATTGATGTTTTGCATCGGTAAGGATACTATTCTCCCAAACAAAACGAATTTTGTAAGAGACAAAACTTTAGGCGTTCTAATGTTTATACCCACCTAGCTCAGAAAATTTACATTATTAATTAGTACTCTGTATGAGTGTTGGAAAGTACCAGAGGGGAAGGCTTACTTATTGCCGGCTTTTGCCGCTCATTGGTTGTTCCACCTGGTGCCCTTCATCCTGGGCTTGGCACATTGAATTCTAGGTCGTACCCAGTGACACGTTGGTCTCTGACTTCGTCATGTACACTGAGCAGGGAACACGCTAAAGCCCTCCAAATAAAAATGATGAACCAAATGAAGAAGCAGTTTTGATGTAATAGAAGTTTATGCAGCACGGCTGCTTGTAGCCACTGCCATTGCTAGCTGTTGCTGACTGGCCGTGGCATGGGGAGTGTAAAGGATTTGGAGGGGCGAATTGGTTGAATCGGTTCTTGGTTTGGACTTTGGGTGTGAAAGAGCAAAAATGCCTTTGGGTGGGTTAAGGATGGAAATAATTTATTATAAAAAAGAAATGGAAAATCATCAACAGATTAAATGAAAGGAGCTTGAGAAACAAGTGCTGGCTTGGTGGCTAGAGCGCACCGCGGTGAGCTCGGCCCACCCGGGTTCGATTCAAACGGGGTGCGATTTGCATGGAAAATCGCGGGGAGGTCTCATCTTCTACCTAAAAACGTACTGTCAAGGAAGGGATCCCCCCCCCCCCTTTTCCACGTCTTTTTAATTAAAGGAGCATAAAGAATCAATGACATTGGAGATGAGGGTAAATTTTAGATTGCAATCTAAGAGGAGGCCAAATAATCATATTTTCCCTTTGTTAACAGTCAATAGTTCAGCTCCTTGATTATTTGTAATATTATCTGAACAATAACTGATAAACTCCATATATTTTCCAGTCAGAACAGGTTTGGAAGGACCTGGACTTTCAGTTTCTCAAAAGATCTTGTATTGTATTAGCACTGTTGGTGGCCAATACTTATTGTCCCGCTTGCAGTCTTTTTCCGCTTTCCGTCGATGGGGTGATTCTGAACAGGTTAATCTCTTAATACTAATTTCTGGAAACTTCAATTCCTATTTGACCATCCATACAACTTCTATTCTGTAACAGAGACCACTAGCGCGTCGTGCATGGGGTTTGGTACAACATGCTGAAGGATTATACAGAGCTGTTTCATTCTTTAACCTATTGTCATTTCTTTATGGTGGAAGGTATCATTTTTCTACCTGTTTAGCTATGTTCATTACATCATATGTTCTAAGATTATATAAAACCGGAAGACATTAATTTTTCGCAGTTGAGGAACAGTTTTAATATTGTGAACATACGCAGTCCATTCAGATTATACTGGCCAATTATGTCATTGTGTACTTGAATGAGATGGAATATTATAGTTCAAGAATTGCCTAGACATTTAAGATTTTATAGAATCATCGTGCTAGCTTTTTAATAATTGCAAATACGACTTTTGACTTTTCCGTGTATGTTTATACAGATATAAAACTATCGTGGAAAGGATTCTGAAAGCAAGACTTGTTTATGGGAGCCCCAACATGAATAGAGCAGTAAGCTTTGAGTACATGAATCGGCAGCTGGTTTGGAACGAGTTCTCGGTAAATCTCTTGCATGTGCTTGTCTGACAAATAGTTGGTAACTAAAAAAATTCTAGCTTATGCACTGATGGATTAGGCACTAGTCACACTACCTAAATGAGACCTTGATTCTAGCTAAGGTAGATTATATATACTACCTCCGTTTCAAGGAATAAGGCGCACGCGTATTCCAAGACGAACTTTGATCATGAAAATTGAGCAATAAAATCTTGATTATATTATATGTATATAGTATCGTTGGATTTGCATTGAAAAACACTTTTTAATGATACTAACTTCATACAAACAATCTTTATCTATTTGAAGTAATTCTTGGTCAAACAAAAAGCTCGTAAAACAAGGACGCCTTATTCCTTGAAACGGAGGTAGTATTTCTGAAGATTTTAGGAAGTTCTGAACTTCTAATGTTCCTATCACATATAAAATGTAAATTCCTATTAAGGATTTATAATTCGGAAATCCATGATCAAATTTTATTATTCCATATACTCTAGTGGTACATGTAGTTCATTTTACTAGTTTTTGTTTGAGGGGACATTTTACACATCATATGCGTAGGAACATAGGATTACACAAATATTCTACAGATATGGAATGTTATCTAAATAGGCAAGGGAGTTAATTTGAATAAGAAAGAAATTAGCTAGAGACCGGATCCGTATCATTGAATTGTTATTTACTACTTAGGGGTCAAGTAAGTCGTTCTATATAAGGGACAACATATGTAGCAATTGTGAATCAAGAAATGAGAAATTAATCAATCTGGTCTCACCCTCGTCCCTCCTTCCATAACCTGCTCTACTTCCCAATGTTGTATGCTGTGCCGTCCGGCCAACCTCATAGTGGTAGTTCCCACTCCGTTCCAACACGTCACATGTATTCTTCATGCCTAATTGGTGTTAGGTATCAAAATTAATAGTTGTATCACTTCTATCCAACATTTTCTCGTCCATCGAACTTTATACAAATGCTTATGCTTACTCGAATCTGGAGATAGCAAGAGAGGATGTTTTGTTGTTTGCTCCCAAATGGTGGCTAACATTGATTACTTGTGCAGGAAATGTTGCTTTTGCTTCTCCCCCTCTTAAACTCATCCTCAGTAAAGAAGTTCCTCCTTCCCTTCTCTAAAGATAAATCAGCAAGTTCTTCTGGTGATGAAGCAAACTGTCCTATATGTGTCTCTAATCCTAGCATTCCCTTTGTAGCTCTCCCATGTCAACACAGGTACTCCCCTGTTTTTTTTTTCTCTTTCACCATATATGTCCATTTGAATACGGCTTATTTAATTTCATCTTGAATATTAACTCGACAGCCTTTACTACCAACTAATTTCATTTAATGCACTCCGCTTTGCAGTCACGTATGATCCTGAGAAAACATTGTCCATGTTGAATGTGTCTGGTTGCAATGAATGCAAGCCCAAACCATGTTTTGGCCAGAACCGCCACATAGATTCTATTACATTTACATCACTGAAGCTAAAACTAAGACACACAAGCAGTCAGGCATTGCTGTTAAATTTATGAAACGTTAGTTATAGTGTTCTTAAGCAAAGGTGTTGGTACTGTAAAATCCTTCCTGTCTTGAGGTTGGTCTTAGATTAATCGTAATCATTTGGCAGTTCTTGTCATGCCAGTGGAATATAATTTTCACATTAGACAGCACTTTGTGCATGTGATCAACACACAAAGTATGTGTTACATGTTTGTTTTCCAATAAATAGTGATTACTGAACATGTTAATCGATTATTCACTATGGGCGTCATCTTGTATCTCAACATGTTTTTGTGTTAACATGCAGAATTCTTTCTTGTTTGTAGGTATTGTTACTATTGCCTACGAACACGTTGTGCAGCTACAAGTTCTTACAGATGTGCACGCTGTAATGAGGTTGTCGTTGCAATTCAAAGACATGGATCAAGTTAGTTTTACTTGGGTTCAGGAATTCTTGCGCATACACCACCGCCTTCTGTTGTAACAAGAACGCTTCTTCGCCCACCACCATCAGATTTTTAAAGCTCCGGTCCACATATTATTGACCAGAAGCAAGACATTTTGGGATTGAAACTGGTGGTGTTAAACATCATGTTTTGTTTTTGTTTGTATAAGTTATGTTATAGCAAAGTCCACAAGATGGAATTCACTTTCTGGGCAGACAAGAATATGTTCTTTCTAGAGGAAGATGTAACTTATATTTATGGAACATTGTACTAGTGATTTAGTTCTTTTTGTCGAATAGTTCACATCTTAGCTGGGCATTGTATGTTTGTATGATAAGAGCCAGAGGTATTTTAAAGAGAGAAGTCCAATTTACCCCCCTAAATTTGTCTCAAAGTTTAGCTTACAACCCTGAACTTTACTTTGGTACAACTTTCAACTCTGAATTCTAAAAATGGTTCAAAATCACCCCTTGCATTGTCTTAAGCCGGGTTTTCTTGTCACGTAATGTATTGTATTAGTAAAATAGTGCGTACATGTATTCTATGTCTATAACTCTTCATCTTTTCTGTGCTTCATCTTCAACTCTTCACCCGCCGGAATAAAAATGTCTCCCCCGCGGCTCGCTGCGCTGCGTGGTGGTTGCCCCATGCTGGTGGAAGGTTGTGCACGACATGTGATGTGTATAGAGCAGACGCCGGGTGTTATTGTCCGATGGAGGCACCCCTCTGTGATCGCCATAGCCTCGTTCCAGGGAGGAAGACGATCATGATGAGGCATGAGGTGATCATGCGATATGGAGAGAGAGAGGAAATACATGTACAGTGTATGTTGTATGTTGATGAGTTGGCACAATATATAGGAAGAAAAACCGGTTCAAAACTTGTCAAAAAGGGTCGAACGGTTTGTAAAATTCAGGGTTGAAGATTGAACCAAAGTAAAGTTAAGAATTGTAATATGAACTTTGAGATGAGTTTAGGGGGGTAAATTGAACTTCTCTCAATTTTAAACTGTCTCCAGTAACCTGCAGTTCAACTTTAGATATAATTATTTTTCTAGCTAAATAATCCAAAGCCAGACACAAGCGTGGCCTAGGGATGGCTTGAGGCAATGTTCTGTAGGTGGTCGGCACTCAACCTGCTATGGGGCAACCGATGTTTTTTTTATTTTTTATTTTTATATGGAACACAACATTCTATTAAGGCACTGCATAATCGTCGGCAAACAAACAGTTCACATCAGGTGGTGGGCTATCAAGCCATACAACAGTATAGTGCAGATCACAACCTACACCTAATGCTGCCAAAGCGTCAGCTGGTTTGTTACAACTTACAAGCCCACAAATTCAAACCTATAGTAATCAAAGGAGATACGTAGCATAAACTTTGCATGAAGAAACATAGGTCCCAGCCTCTGAAGATCATAGAGGATTCAATCAGTAGAGAAAATTGGACGACCAATGCCTATCAATTCAGTCTGCAAAGCATCACCAGCTGTGTGCACTCTTCCAACGGCAGCAAAAATTGGGTCACCCACTCAATCCCTGGCAATAGCGCCCCAACCTACCAGCCTCTGGCATTGTCGACGGGATAAAAGAACCAGGATCCCCATCTTGCCGGGCGTGTGGGTGGATGTATCAAGATAAGTCATGTTGCGCACGATGCCCTGTCGGAGGAGCAAAACGGGGCCGGTCGTGCTGCCGGACCTATAAAAGAAGGAGAAGGGCGCCGATGGAGTCACAACCCGGAGAAGGGGAGCCCCGCTCGCATGGCTTGAGGAAAGGGCTGGGAAGTGCCCACCTCACGACATCTTTAAGGATCTCGCCCGGGAAATACTTCCCTGCAAAGCCCGAGACCGCCTAGGCGGGAGCTCCCCGGGAAGAAGGAATCCTGGTGGGCCGCCCGTCAGGAGACCCCGAAGGCTATGATGCATCACGTTTCGGGAGTGCATGCTAGCCACCTGGCATGTCGCCTCTGCCGCTCCATACAACGATGCTGAGGACGGTCAGCTCCGGCCCGTGGCCTTGCAGAGGACAATGCAGGCCGACAAGACAGCTCGGAAGCATGCACCCCACAATATGTATGCGTTCCCCTTGATGACATATAAAAGGGGGGTTGTAGGCTTCAGAGAAAGGAGAGAGGCTCAAAGGAAGGAGAAAAGAGTTGTAGTCAGAGGCGTTGGAAGAGGGAGTCTTAGCTCTCTGTGTAAGCTATTCATCACCATCAAAGAAATCAGACAAATAAGACGTAAGGACTTTACATTAGTGCGCCCTAAACCTGGGTAAAAATCTTGTGTCTTTATGTTGTGTTTCATCCTATGTGCTTCGCCCAGCGCCCTCTTATCGAACCTAAAAAGGGGTGTAAACTCCCGGTGTCCGTAGTCTCAAGGACGCGACAGTCATCATGAAAGGCACCGTTAATATTGATCTTGATCATGTCTATAGGTGGAGGTTTCTAGAGTTGTGCAACACGGCAAGCAGGAACCGACACTTTTTTACTACAAAAGTTCCATTCATCAGTATATCGTTGCACCTAGAACCTGAACTTCACCAATAGGCGCCGTTCCTGATGGTTAGCTTTGTTCCTCTCCTGCAACCAGCAACAGAGAAGGATCGGGGAGTGGGAGTGGTGGACTTGAACCTTTTGAAGCCTCGGCAAACCACAAGTTTAAGTGTATTTAATATGCCAATTTTTCATCAATGTCAAAATATTACGGGATGTGTTTAAGGGCCACACGAGAAGCGGCTCGGGAGGTTTGGGCATGGCTTTGTGCTCTTCACGCAGGCTCGGTCCACGACGGATACATAAATACTTGCAAGGTAGCTCCGGCGGATGCTCTTTTCTTAGACTACTTATAGTGGGAGTAACTAACTAGTAACTAAATGTCCAACTCACTAAATTTGCTTATGTGGCAGTGAGTTAATGAGGAGAGAGGAGGACAGAGTAACATAGCTAGTTACCGTAACATCACACTTCGCAAGATACTATGAATCTACAAGCTAATTAATGAAGATATCTACTATTTTAATGTTACAAATCACTATGAAGATATTAACAAAAAGTAGTAACATGTGCATGTTACTACTCTATGTTACTTTCCACTATGACTAGTCTTAGCAAAGCGTAGGCCCGTGTGCTATCATTAGGGGTGGCCATTCGGTCATGACCGATAATTTGGTTTTTGTATTTTGATCTATTTATAATTTGGTTATAAAAAAATGAAGACCGAAATATACTTACTGAAAGTGCATGGAGCCCCATGTGTGGTTTTGGTAATTAATGACAATCCATATGGACTAATGTTTGCATTGAGTTATATTTGTAGGTGTTGTCCATAGGCAATGCTTGAACCATATGTTGGCTTCAAGGTTGCAATAAGAAGAAATTGATGAAGGATATCAAGTGTCAAGTATGTCTTGAAGATGAAGATGAAGTGAGCCCTCAAGTTAGTTCAAGACATCAACATGAAGAAATGAAGTGCAAGTTCAAGATGAGCCAACTCGAAGAGATCATGTGCTTGAAGCTTGCCATGAAGAAATCAAGTGCAAGTTCAAGGTGAGCCATCTCAAAAAGATCATTTGCTTGAAGCATGCTCTCCATATGGTGTTCATGGATATGTGAAGATGCGCCGAAGAAGAAGCTCTCCCATGATGGATTATGGGGGAGCAATCCACAAGACTTCGTCAAGCAAGCACAATCAAGAAAGGCGTTCCATCTTGTTGCGGTCAAGATCGTTATCATCGAGCTCAAGTGGAATGCACAAGTATAAGGTTTGCTCTTGATAGGTTTTTTTTCTTACCGGTCTCATAGTTAGTTGGAGACCGGTTTATAGTTTAGTTGCCGTACTATCAAGAGGGCTCTCGGGTGAGTAACTCGATCATATCCTTCGGAGAGCTCAAACCTTTGCATCCTTGCATCATCTTTCTTGGTTGTTATTTGGATCTTATCCATGTGATGTTTTAGAGCTTGTGCTTATTCTCATGACAAGCTCTATTTCATCGAAAACGGATTTCACATAGACAACCTGTTGCATTTTCAAGGTTGGAGGTTTTCACCGGTATGTCTTTTTAGATAGGTCAAACCTTTCATCATTTGTTTTTATCCTACATTGTTGGATTATGATGGTTCCCTGCATGATCTTTTAGAGCTTGTTCCTAGCTTTAAAACAAGCCCAAGATCATCAAAATCGGAGTCCGGATGCTAAAGTTATGCCCGTTTCAGTTTGATGTTTCTGCCAGTTTTCAGGGGGCGGATATTCCGGCCCAAGTTTGGGGCTTATAATCCCCCCCCCCGAAAAATCCGGTTTTTGGGAAAATCCGGCCAAATATCCGGCCCCCTTACTGCGAGCAGTTTTCTCATGTCCTTAGCCGTTTTTTGGGGCCCGGATATTTTGCAAATATCCGGCCCGGAAAATCCGGCCTGAGCACACCCAAACGGTCATATTTCGATGGGAGGGGGTATTTAAGCCCCCCTTCTTCCTCCTTGGGCAGCTACCTCTTCCCCCAAGTGCTCTCCACCATTGTTGACCTTGAGAGCTTCCCTTTCCCTCTACTCCTCGTATGCTTCTTGAATCTTTTTGAGGGTAAAGGAAGAGGAGATCTAGATCTACATTCCTACCAATCAAATCCCTCTCTTTGTGAGGGGAATCCACTAGATCTAGATCTTGGAGAAATTTGGTGTTCCTCCTCTTATTTGTTCTTCTTCTCTTATTCCCCCAATAGTTTTTGTAGCTTTGTTGGAATTTGAGAGAGAAGGACTTGAGCATCTTTGTGGTGTTCTTGCCATTGCATTTGGTGCATCGGTTTGAGTTCTCCACGGTGATTCGTGGTGGTGAAAGCAAGAAGGTTGTTACTCTTGGGTTCTTGGAACCCTAGACGGATTCTAGACCTTTGTGGTGATTTGTTGGGAGCCTCCAATTAAGTTGTGGATGTGTGCCCCAACCTTTGTGTAAGGCCAGGTTTCCGCCTCGAAGGAAATCCCTTAGTGGAACCGTGACCTAGGCCTTTGTGGCGAGGGTCACCGGAGATTTAGGTGAGGCGCTTTCGTTGCGCTCGGTGTGTGGTGTGAGTACCGCATCTTGGGGTGAGGCCTTTGTGGCGTTGGTGTGCATCGAGCAACCACACCTCAAGGTGAGCCTCTTGTGGCGTTCGGGAGCACTAAGCCACCGCACCTCTCCACCGGAGATTAGCACTCGCAAGAGTGTGAACTCCGGGATAAATCATCGTCTCCCGCGTGCCTCGGTTATCTCTATACCCGAGCTCTTTACTTATGCACCTTACCTTGTGATAGCCATCGTGCTTGAAGTTATATATCTTGCTATCACATAGTTGCTTATATTGCTTAGCATAAGTTTATATATCTTGTTATCACATAGTTGCTTGTATTGCTTAGCATAAGTTTATATATCTTGCTATCACATAGTTGCTTGTATTGCTTAGAATAAGTTGTTGGTGCACATAGGTGAACCATAGTATATAGGCTTTGGGCTTGACAAAGTAAACGCTAGTTTTATTCCGCATTTGTTAAGCCCATCTCGTAAAAGTTTTAAACCGCCTATTCACCCCCCCTCTAGGCGACATCCGTGTCCTTTCACTTACTCGTTTTACTACCCGACAAATTCGGGTACCCAATAATTCGGGTTCGGGTTTGGTCATGACCGAACATCATGGTCAATGTTGTCAACAAAAATTAGACATTATTTAGTAAAAAGTTGGCAACATTTTAGATGTATTTTGGACTTTTTTCATTGCATATGTTATTACCAATTGGCGGGAATAAACACTGAACAATCTAAACAAAAATGTAATTTTTTTTAGAGAAATTTGGTTAACATTCAAGAATACCACATCTCACGCACATCACACAATTCTAAAGATTGGGACAGTCTCACGTAAAATTCGGTTAGTCGGTCTATTCGGTTACTTGGAAGAATGACAGAATTGACCAAACTAAATTCGTTCTATAAAATTTTCTACCCAATTTCTTTATCGGTTATTTCGGTCTCGGTCTTTTCGGGTTCAGTCTCGATCTTTTCGGTTTCGGTCTTCGGTCATCGGTTTTTTTGCCCACCCCTAGCTATCATGCTTCATATTGCTAGTTTGTGGATATGCTAGTAAAGTAGTAATAAATGATTGGCTG
>NW_025900998.1:0-22249 GCF_022539505.1 Lolium rigidum | reverse complement strand
TCCAGAATTCTTTGCTGTCACGAATCTGGGTCTATCTCCCTGTAGGTAGCTCAGAAAATTACGCCAATTTACGAGCATGATCCTCAGATATGTACGCAACTTTCATTCAATTTGAGCATTTTCGTTTGAGCAAGTCTGGTGGCCTAATAAAATCCATCTTTACGGACTGTTCTGTTTTGACAGATTCTGTCTTTTATTTCGCATTGCCTCTTTTGCTATGTTGGATGAATTTCTTTGATCCATTAATGTCCAGTAGCTTTATGCAATGTCCAGAAGTGTTAAGAATGATTGTGTCACCTCTGAACATGTGAATTTTTATTATGCACTAACCCTCTAATGAGTTGTTTCGAGTTTGGTGTGGAGGAAGTTTTCAAGGATCAAGAGAGGAGTATGATGCAATATGATTAAGGAGAGTGAAAGCTCTAAGCTTGGGGATGCCCCGGTGGTTCACCCCTGCATATATTAAGAAGACTCAAGCGTCTAAGCTTGGGGATGCCCAAGGCATCCCCTTCTTCATCGACAACATTATCAGGTTCCTCCCCTGAAACTATATTTTTATTCGGCCACATCTTATGTACTTTGCTTGGAGCGTCGGTTTGTTTTTGTTTTTTTGGTTTTGTTTGAATAAAATGGATCCTAGCATTCACTTTATGGGAGAGAGACACGCTCCGCTGTTGCATATGGACAAATATGTCCTTAGGCTCTACTCATAGTATTCATGGCGAAGTTTCTCCTTCGTTAAATTGTTATATGGTTGGAATTGGAAAATGCTACATGTAGTAACTCTAAAATGTCTTGGATAATTTGATACTTGGCAATTGTTGTGCTCATGTTTAAGCTCTTGCATCATATACTTTGCACCCATTAATGAAGAAATATTTAGAGCTTGCTAATTTGGTTTGCATATTTGGTTTCTCTAGAGTCTAGATAACATCTAGTATTGAGTTTTGAACAACAAGGAAGACGGTATGGAGTCTTATAATGTTTACCATATGTCTTTTATGTGAGTTTTGCTGTACCGTTCATCCTTGTGTTTGTTTCAAATAACCTTGCTAGCCTAAACCTTGTATCGAGAGGGAATACTTCTCATGCATCCAAAATACTTGAGCCAACCACTATGCCATTTGTGTCCACCATACCTACCTACTACATGGTATTTACCCGCCATTCCAAAGTAAATTGCTTGAGTGCTACCTTTAAAATTCCATCATTCACCTTTGCAATATATAGCTCATGGGACAAATAGCTTAAAAACTATTGTAGTATTGAATATGTACTTATGCACTTTATCTCTTATTAAGTTGCTTGTTGAGCGATAACCATGTTTACGGGGACGCCATCAACTATTCTTTGTTGGATATCATGTGAGTTGCTATGCATGTCCGTCTTGTCCGAAGCAAGAGAGATCTACCACCTTCATGGTTGGAGCATGCATATTGTTAGAGAAGAACTTTGGGCCGCTAACTAAAGCCATGATTCATGGTGGAAGTTTCAGTTTGGACATATATCCTCAATCTCATATGAGAATAATAATTGTTGCCACATGCTTATGCATTAAAGAGGAGTCCATTATCTCGTTGTCCATGTTGTCCCGGTATGGATGTCTAAGTTGAGAATAATCAAAAGCGAGAAATCCAAAATGCGAGCTTTCTCCTTAGACCTTTGTACGGGCGGCATGGAGGTACCCCATTGTGACACTTGGTCAAAACATGTGCATTGCAAAGATCCGGTAGTCCAAGTTAATTAGGACAAGGTGCGGGCACTATTAGTATACTATGCATGAGACTTGCAACTTGTAAGATATAACTTTCATAACTCATATGCTTTATTACTACCGTTGACAAAATTGTTTCATGTTTTCAAAATAAAAGCTCTAGCACAAATATAGCAATCGATGCTTTCCTCTTTGAAGGACCATTCTCTTTACTTTTATGTTGAGTCGGTTCACCTATCTCTCTCCACCTCAAGAAGCAAACACTTGTGTGAACCGTGCATTGATTCCTACATACTTGCATATTGTACTTGTTATATTACTCTATGTTGACTATTATCCATGAGATATACATGTTACAAGTTGAAAGCAACCGCTGAAACTTAATCTTCCTTTGTGTTGCTTCAATACCTTTACTTTGATTTATTGCTTTATGAGTTAACTCTTATGCAAGACTTATTGATGCTTGTCTTGAAGTACTATTCATGAAAAGTCTTTGCTTTATGATTTACTTGTTTACTCATGTCATCACCATTGTTTTGATCGCTGCATCCACTACATATGTTTACAAATAGTATGATCAAGGTTATGATGGCATATCACTTCAGAAATTATCTTTGTTATCGTTTTACCTGCTCGGGACGAGCAGAACTAAGCTTGGGGATGCTTGATACGGCTCCGACGTATCGATAATTTCTTATGTTCTATGCCATATTATTGATGATACCTACATGTTTTATGCACACTTTATGTCATATTCGTGCATTTTACGGAACTAACCTATTAACAAGATGCCGAAGTGCCGATTCTGTTTTACTGCTGTTTTTGGTTTCAGAAATCCTAGTAAGGAAATATTCTCGGAATTGGACGAAATCAAAGCCCGGGGCCTATTTTCCACGAAGCTTCCGGAAGTCCGAAGACGAGACGAAGAGGGGCCACGGGGTGGCCAAACCCTAGGGCGGCGCGGCCCCACCCCGGCCGCGCCGGCCTATGGTGTGGGCCCCCGTGCCGCCTCTTGACTTGCCCTTCCGCCTACTTAAAGCCTCCGTGACGAAACCCCCGATACGAGAGCCACGATACGGAAAACCTATGCGAGACGCCGCCGCCGCCGATCCCATCTCGGGGGATCCAGGAGATCGCCTCCGGCACCCTGCCGGAGAGGGGAATCATCTCCCGGAGGACTCTACACCGCCATGGTCGCCTCCGGAGTGATGAGTGAGTAGTTCACCCCTGGACTATGGGTCCATAGCAGTAGCTAGATGGTTGTCTTCTCCTCATTGTGCTTCATTGTTGGATCTTGTGAGCTGCCTAACATGATCAAGATCATCTATCCGTAATTCTATATGTTGTGTTTGTCGGGATCCGATGGATAGAGAATACCATGTCATGTTAATTATCAAGTTATTATACATGTGTTGTTTATGATCTTGCATGCTCTCCGTTTCTAGTAGAGGCTCTGGCCAAGTTTTTACTTTTAACTCCAAGAGGGAGTATTTATGCTCGATAGTGGGTTCATGCCTGCATTGACACCTGGGACAATGTGACGAAAGTTCTAAGGTTGTGTTGTGCTGTTGCCACTAGGGATAAAACATTGGCGCTATGTCCGAGGATGTAGTTGTTGATTACATTACGCACCATACTTAATGCAATTGTCACGTTGTTAGCAACTTAATACTGGAGGGGTTCGGATGATAACTTTGAAGGTGGACTTTTTAGGCATAGATGCGAGTTGGATGGCGGTCTATGTACTTTGTCGTAATGCCCAATTAAATCTCACTATACTTATCATGTCATGTATGTGCATTGTTATGCCCTCTCTATTTGTCAATTGCCCGACTGTAATTTGTTCACCCAACATGCTTTTATCTTATGGGAGAGACACCTCTAGTGAGCTGTGGACCCCGGTCCATTCTTTAATACTTGAAATACAAATCTGCTGCAATACTTGTTATTACTATTTTCTCTCGCAAACAATCATCTTCCACACAATACGGTTAATCCTTTGTTACGGCAAGCCGGTGAGATTGACAACCTCACTCGTTTCGTTGGGGCAAAGTACTTTGGTTGTGTTGTGCGGGTTCCACGTTGGCGCCGGAATCTACGGTGTTGCGCCGCACTACATCCCGCCGCCATCAACCTTCAACGTGCTTCTTGGCTCCTCCTGGTTCGATAAACCTTGGTTTCTTTCTGAGGGAAAACTTGCTGCTGTGCGCATCATACCTTCCTCTTGGGGTTGCCCAACGAACGTGTGAAATACACGCCATCATTCACTATGACCAACGTCGACGATACAACGACGATGATGAAAAAGATCGTCGGGCTAGGGACGACAGGAGACGTCGTCGGCATGATCACGACGAGGAACGATACGAGCGCCACGCCAAGGAAAAGTCGAGGGAGCAAGACGACGAGGATAGGCACTCGGGACTGCCCCTTCTTCGGACACTCGTCGGGATTCAGGAATGAGCCGATTGCCAACAATCGGCAACTGCCCAGAATGCAAACAACAGAAGAAGGATGCAGCTAACGTGTCTGTGTTCAAGCGTCTAGGGCCTCTCCCGCCTCGGAACAAGCATGCTGAGTCCGCTCGGGTGGAAGATCTCGAGGAACTAGAGGACGATGATGAAGAAGACAAGTATCATCGGCCCAGGTGGTGCCCTGATGGGCTCGGCCGTTCCCGAAGCGAAGGGTTCAGCGTCTACGTGGGTTGGAAGAAGCCGAAAGGTTATACCTGCACACGTTGAGGAAGGCACAGCCTGATCTGGCCGCCAAAATTCAGCGAACCCTGGACGAAGAAGGTCGTCCACAAAGAAAAGAGTGGCGCCCCAGACAAAAGAAAGCCGATGATGAGACATCGGCTGGCACAAACATGGTCTCCATCCTTCCAACGGAGTTTAGTGCTCCAGGATTGGACGACTGCGAGCGCATCGACGTGACAAAGAACAGGGTTAGGTTGGTTTCATCCACCGGCCTGACCGTGTAACAAAAGCAAACATCGATGGACGAACGTGGCGATGCCGATCCAGGTGATCGGCCCCAAGGATTTATGGAGGAACATTACAAAACCTTCATCGAGCAAGCAACGTGGAGGCCGATTCCAGCAATCGGCCAAAATTATCCTCACCATCCATCCTGCCTGGGTTCAACATGTGATCTAGCAGGGAATACCTAAAGAGCCGATACCATCAAATCTCTTGAAAGAATCGGCTCGGGGGGCACCTAGGTGGATGAGACACGAGGATATGAAGTAGGAGTATCTTTCAAACACCCAGCAGCCCAAGATATTCTTTGATGATGGGTATTGAAGTATGGGGGCCGATATATAAATCGGCCGTAAAAAATTCAAATTTTTTTAAGCACAGCCGATGCGCAGACATCGACTTAAGGATATAAAGCCGATGCATGGCCATCGACTCAAGAGGTATAACTGTTATAAGCAGAGGCTCAATGGAGCAGGAAGTGAGTCCGCAGTATCAGCTAGGGCAAGTTTGAGGGATTATGACCCTGACCAATGCCAAGAGCGGCATGAACGGGCAGATCAGGTTAAGGATGGGTTACATCAAATCCGCCAAAGGAAAGGAGCCGATCTGACCAGCAAGGCGCAAGAAGTGGACTGAAGAAGCTCGGGGGGCAGCTCACCCTGAAGGTTCTCTGCTCTGGGGAGCCGATTTTGTTGAAATCGGCTGGCTCTGCATTGTAACTTGGAAGCCAATGGTGACACATTTGGCTGATTCATTACTGTTCCCGTCTTGGATGGGGCTTGGGGGACAACTCGCCCAAAAGGTTCTTGGCTCTGGGGAGCCGATTTGGTTGGAATCGGTTGGCTCTGCATCGCAACTGTTCTGAGAAGTGGTGTTTTTGTTCCCAGAGATATCAGTTTTAGCATCCAAGCTGATTCTGCAACAGTTCCAGGGCGCCCGCTCAAGACCAAATCACCAGCCTGCTGCGATTAGCTGTGCCAAGTGCTATCGTCATCGGTGGAGCTGGCTAACTTGGAGGGATGACTGAATTGGCCTGTCTCGCAGATTATCGTGAGAAGCTAATGCGTTGTCACCGGACATTGAGCATTGGTTAGGCTAACAGTCGACAAAGTCAGATGAGGAAAAAACGGCTAAATCAGCATAAAGGGCATCGGCAAAATCAAAGGAAGTTTTTTCATTGATAATAAGATTTCTTACAAAGAGGAGCCGATTGTTCGACAAAAGAGACAGATTACTACAGCTAATCCTATGATAGTAGATCCCTACTCTAAGGGCTGTTGCTGTCTTCGCCGTCGCTGGGGTATCCATCATCATTGCTGCTGTCGGCGAGTTCCTCGTTGCTGCTATTGTAACCTTCAGCAGAAGTTTCTTCCTCGTCATCGTCATCATCCTCATCTGACCAAGCCCAGCCATGGATGCGCTTTGGCGGCGGTTCGTCGGAGGAGGTGTCGTCCTCCTGTTCCTTCTTCATGTCAGAGGAGATATCTTCGTCTTCGTCATCCTCTTCTTCTTTGGTGATGGATGTGAATTTACCCCGGAAGGGAGGGTCGTCGTCGTCGCTCTCCACCTCCAGTGTGCCGTCGATTAGGAATCGGAGGCCATCCTCCCCGTCAGTTAGGGGCATGGCCCCATCTGACCAGACGAGGTCCTCGCCCTCTGGCACGAAATCGAAGTCCCACTCCCGCTTGTCCCAATGCTTGGGAGCGCGCCGGTTGTACGCCTCCATCTGGTTGTGCTCTGGAATCGACTCGCTTGAGGAAGAGGATTGGAGGGAAACGGAAGAGGAGGAAGAGGACGACATGGCTATGAAAGGAGAGGGTTTTTTGGTGCCGACCGCTAGAACAGAGGAAGGGGATGAAGAGGACTGATCAATCGGCACGGTTAAATAATGAGGAGCCTAGTGGAGATTCAAGGCCACAGCAGTTTCCGAGGAGATGGTGCCCAACAGAAAAATTTCGCAAGCCACGTGGAGAAGTGGAAAGGGCAAGGCATCATGATGAAGGATTCTGCGGCGGGTTCTGCTCTGCCACGACATGACCCGACGAAAGAAAGCGTAATGATTTTGGAAATGTCATTTCCAAAACCAGGGGGGCATGTGTTATCACCAGAATTTGACCGGATCAGAGATGGGCCGTGATCAAGATGGACTTGAAGAATATATATAGAAGAAATACGTGAATCAGCCTTACATGCAAAGTTTGGGCCAGTTTGCCCGTGTATCTGTACCATAGTAGGATACGTATCGGTTAGGAGTTAGAGTTTTACCCGTGCCCGGTTAGGTGCACGCTTGAGTTAGAAAGTCCCCTGGACTATAAATATGTATCTAGGGTTTATGAAATAAACAACAACCAACGTTCAACACAATCAATCTCGGCGCATCGCCAACTCCTTCGTCTCGAGGGTTTCTCCTGGTAAGCACCATGCTGCCTAGATCGCATCTTGCGATCTAGGCAGCATAAGCTTGTCTACGTTGTTCATGCGTTGCTCGTGCTGAAGCCTTTTTGATGGCGAGCAACGTAGTTATCTTAGATGTGTTAGGGTTAGCATTGTTCTTCATATCATATGTTGTCGTAGTGCAACCCTTATACATCTAGCCGCCCTTACACCTATCTTAGGTGTAGGGGCGGAACCCCGCTTGATCATTGTTTAGTAGATCCGATCCGTTACGGTTGCTCCTTGTTCTTCAAGGATTAGTTTAATATCCGCAATAGTTAGGCCTTACAAAGGGTTGGAGGATCCAGCGGCGTGTAGGGTGTAGTTTGCTAGCCCTAGACAGGATGTTCCGGGGATCAACCTCGTGTTGGTTTTTAGGCCCTGTCTAGGATCGGCTTACGATCACCGTACGCGAGCGCGAGGCCCAATCGTGAGTAGGATGATCCGATTATGCGGTGAAAACCCTAAATCGTCGTAGATCGCATTAGCTTTATCTTGATCAAGCAGGACCACCATATATTCGGACACCTTGTACGAATCATGGGTGGATCGGCTCTTTGAGCCGATTCACGAGATAACTTCGAGAGCCGATCGAGGCTCGTATTTAACGTTTACGTGTATGCCATGCAGGAAACTAAGCGAGGCATCATCCAACACCTTCCCGACCGGGTATAGGTCAGGTGGCACGCCCTTGCGACAGCATCGGACGTGTGACCAGAAGGCTTTGCGGGCCGTCGCTCTGAGGTACTGGGGCCAGCCGCAGCCCTAGTTGTTCCCGGCTCTACTGTGTTGCCAGTCGCTGCTCGCCGGTGGGTTTCTGACCGCAACAACCTCACGCGCAGCTCATCTGATGCTGAGATCGTGCCCAGCTGTGCCAAATATCGGCTCACATGCTCGATGGAGCTGGAGCCATCTGATCCATTAAACTTGGAGAAATCAGGGAGCCGATATTTGGGTGGTAGCGGGATCAACTCGTACTCGTTGGGGTACGGCTTGGAATAGCCGATTGTCCTCCTTTTCGGCACCATGCCGAACTGGTCTTTTAAGATGGTACTAATCTGATCCGCGGTGCTGGCTGTAGGAATCGAACTCTGAAGATTCGCCGGAGTGGCATACTTAGCCGGCCATGCTTGCTTTTCCAGCTACGAGCCAAGCCGCAAGAGCTGAGCTGCGGTGGTTTGTCGGAGTGGCATACTTAGCTAGCCACGTCGCTTCTCAAGATCTATTCCCGAAGTTCCTCCTGCTGTTCCGGAAGTCCCTCGCAGTTGCGGTCCGGTTTGTGAGTGCCCGATTCATTGCGGTCGGCACGTATGTGCACGTGTATCCGTGAGGGATCTCCTTAGGCGCCTCATGCAAGAACTGGTAGTCACTAGGGTCACCACCGATCTTGTAGACGACGTATGCCGATGGATTCGGCACTTCGGTGCTGCCAACGCGAATGGCAGCGGTGGACGGGACTCGGAGTGGCATCTCTCCTTGGTGAGTCCCTAGAGCTGGTCCTGACGGAGAGTATTGATGCCTCATGATTTCCTGGATCACGCGAAGAGCGACACGCTCCAAAGTGTTCACCGGGCTCTCAGAATGGCGGTGTAGCGAATGAGCTACCATGAAGTTAATCTCCTCGACGCGAGACACGGTGCGTTCTTCTGACGGGGCGGACAGGTCCACTCCATCGAGCGCGCCTTCAGGTGAGAACCCTTTCCACCTGATGTCGTGTGAGCGGGTTCTGTGAAAAGAGCCGATGAGATCGGCTTCGAGGATCGCTTTGACCTCATCATACTTCTTCTTGAGCTCCTCGGTCAGATCCTCGTACGTGACTGGAGTGTCTTCCGCCATCTCAGATGTAGATGGCGATGCGGTTGATGTCGAAGATGGTCCCACCGGGCGTGCCAGAATGTGTTGCGGTCAGAAACCCACCGGCGAGCAGCGGCGGGCAACACAGTAGAGCCGGGAGGCTCCCAGGACTGCGGCTGGCCCTGGTCCCTCCGAGCGACGGCCCGCAAAGACTCGGCACGCACGTCCGATGCTGGTGCAAGGGCGTGCCACCTGACCTATACCTGGTCAGGAAGGTGTTGGATTGTGCCTCGCTTAGTTTCCTGCATGGCATACACGTAAACATTAAATACGAGCCTCGATCGGCTCTCAGGTTATCCTGTGAATCGGCTCAAGGAGCCGATCCACCCATGATGCGTACGAGGTGTACGATCAGATGGTGGTCCTGCTTGATCAAAATAAAGCTAAACGACCTACTACGATTTAGGGTTTTCACCACATAATCGGAACATCCTACTCGTGATTGAGCCTGGCGGCCACGCACGGTGATTGTAAACCGACCCTAGACAAGGCCTAAAAACCAACACGAAGTTGATCCCCGGAACATCCTGTCTAGGGTTAGCAAACTACACCCTACGCGCCACTGGATCCTTCAACCCGTTTGTAAGGCCTAACTATGCAGATATTAAACTAATCCTTGAAGAACAAGGAGCAATCATAACGGATCGGATCTACTAAATAATGATCAAGCGGGGTGCCGCCCTTACACCTAAGATAGGTGTAAGGACGGCTAGACGTCTAAGGGTTGCACAGACGAAAGCATATGATACTATGAAACAATGCTAACCCTAACATATCTATGATAACTACGTTGCTCGCCATCAACAAGGCTTCAGCACGAGCAACGCATGAATGACGAATAAACGTGTACTGCCTAGATCGCAAGATGCGATCTAGGCAGCATGATGCTTACCCGGAAGAAACCCTCGAGACAAGGGAGTTGGCGATGCGCCTAGATTGGTTTGTGGTGAACGTGATTGTTGTTTATTTCATAAACCCTAGATACATATTTATAGTCCGTAGACTTTCAAACGTGGGAATAATCCCAACCGGGCACGAGCCAAACTCTATCTAATCGACACGTATCCTACTATGTTACAGATACACGGGCAAACTAGCCCAAACTTTGCATATAAGGCCGATTCATGTATTTCTTCCATGTATATCCTTCAAGCCCATCTCCAATCGCGGCCCACCTCTGATCCGGTCAAATTCTGGTGATAACAGAAAGTCGATGCCATGTTTAAGGCGGCTATCTTTAGTATTCTTGCGGACAACATTGTTGACCCGTACATGACTTTTGAGCATGGTAAGGATATGTGGGATGCACTCGAGGCCAAATTTGGGGTCTCGGATGCTGGCACTGAATTGTATGTCATGGAGCAATAGTATGACTACAAGATGACTGGTGCGCGCTCTGTTGTTGAGCAAGCTCATGAGATACAGTCAATTGCCAAAGAACTTGAGCATTTTAAGTGTACCTTACCGGATAAGTTTGTGGCCGGTGGCATTATTGCCAAGCTTCCTCCTTCATGGAGGAACTTTCTTACTTCTCTAAAACATAAGAGACAAGAGTTTTCCGTTTCGGATCTCATTGGGTCTCTTCATGTGGAAGAAAAGGCGAGAGCAAAGGACACACGTGCTCGAGACTTTGAGGGAGGATCTAGTGCCAATGTGGTATAGAAGAAAAACTTCCAATCCCACAAGTTCAAGAACAAGAATAAATCTGAAGGCAAAGGCAAGTTTGATGGCAAGAACAAGGCCTCACACTCAACCAACTTTAAGAAGAAGACTGATAAGAAGAAAGAAGCTTGCCACGTTTGTGGTGAGCCTGACCATTGGGCTCCTAATTGCCCTAATCGCTATGATAAGCGTGGGAACGGCGGCAAGACCGCTAATATTGTTATTGCTGGCGATACTGAGATGAAGGACGATGGGTACGGTATTTTCCCTACTGTCCTTTCAGTATGTAACTCTCCTGATTGGTGGATTGATACGGGTGCCAATACACATGTATGTTCTGATGTTTCCATGTTTTTTTCTTATCAGGTCGCAAGGACTTGCTCCGTGCTGATGGAAAATGGCTCACGTGCTTCTGTTCATGGTGTTGGTACGGTAAATCTGAAGTTTACTTCGGGGAAGACCATCCAGCTGAAGAATGTGCAGCACGCTCCCTCCATCAATAAGAATCTCGTCAGCGGATCGCTCTTATGTCGAGATGGTTTTAAGTTGGTTTTTGAGTCCAATAAAGTTGTAATTTCTAAGTATCGACAATTTGTTGGAAAAGGCTATGAGTGCGGAGGCTTGTTCCGCTTATCTTTATCAGACTTATGTACTCAAATTATTAATCATGTTAGCAATGATAGTGAGTCCAATATTTGGCATTCATGACTTTTTCATATTAATTTTGGGTGCATGACGTGGCTAGCCAATATGAATTTAATTCCAAAATTTACTACTATCAAGAGTTCCAAGTGTCAAGTGTGTGTGCAAGCTAAGCAACCTTGCAAGTCTCACAAGACTGCTGAGGTAAGAGATTTGTCACCGCTGGAACTCATACATTCAGATCTTTGTGAGATGAATGGCGAGTTGACAAAAGGTGGAAAAAGATACTTTGTGACGCTAATTGATGACTCCACTCGATATTATTATGTGTACCTTCTGAAATCTAAAGATGAAGCTTTTAATCACTTCAAAATCTACAAAGCTGAAGTAGAAAACCAACTTGATCGAAAGATTAAACGGCTTAGGTCTGATCGTGGTGGAGAGTATTTTCCAATGAGTTTGATTCTTTTTTGTGTGGAGCATGGTATTATCCATGAGAGAACGCCTCCCTACTCACCTCAGTCTAATGGGGTGGCTGAAAGAAAGAATCGTACTCTAACTGATTTGGTTAACGCCATGTTAGATACATCGGGTCTATCCAAGGTATGGTGGGGGGAGGCGATAATGACCGCGTGTCATATCCTAAACCGTGTTCCCACAAAGAACAAAACAATTACTCCATTTGAGGAATGAGAAAGGAAAAGGTTGAAACTCTCCTACTTATGTACTTGGGGTTGCTTGGCGAAAGTGAATGTGCCAATACCCAAGAAGCGAAAGTTTGGACCAAAAACCGTGGATTGTATTTTTTTGGGATATGCATTTCATAGCACTAGCTATAGACTTTTGATAGTGAAATCTGAGGTATCCGACATGCATGTTGGTACAATTATGGAGTCGAATGATGCGACTTTCTTTGAGGACATCTTTCCCATGAAAGACAAGTCTAGCTCATCAAATCGGGGGATGCCTAGTCCATCAAGTCAGGAGTTAGTTACAATTCCTGAACCTACCATTGCGATAGAACACTATGATAATCCTATGGAGGACGACAATGAAGCTCCCAAAAGGAGCAAGAGACAGAGGAATGGAAAGTCCTTTGGTCATGATTTCATTGTGTATCTCGTGGATGATACTCCCACTTCTATTTCAGAAGCCTATGCATCTCAGGATGCTGACTACTAGAAGGAAGTTGTCCGTAGCGAGATGGATTCCATCTTAGATAATGGAACTTGGGAGGTTACTGATCGTCCTTATGGGTGCAAACATGTAGGATGCAAGTGGGGGTTCAAGAAAAAGCTTAGGCCCAATGGTACTATTGAAAAGTACAAGGCACGACTTATGGCCAAGGGTTATACTCAGAAAGAAGGCGAAAACTTCTTTGATACATACTCACCTGTAGCTCGACTGACCACTATTCGAGATCTACTTTCCTTGGCTACCTCACATGATCTTCTCGTTCATCAAATGAATGTTAAGACAGCTTTCCTAAATGGAGAGCTTTGTGAGGAAATTTATATGGAGCAGTCTGATGGTTTCGTAGTAGACGGTCAAGAAGGAAAGGTGTGTAAGTTGTTGAAGTCTTTGTATGGTCTTAAGCAAGCACCTAAGCAGTGGCATGAAAAGTTCGAGAGAACCTTAACCGCTGAAGGCTTTGTTGTAAACAAAGCTGACAAGTGTGTATACTATCGCTATGGTGTGGGCGAGGGAGTTATCCTTTGTCTCTATGTTGATGACATATTGATATTTGGGACCAACCTATTGTCATTAAGGAGTTCAAAGAGTTCTTATCTCGTTGTTTTGAGATGAAGGACTTAGGAGTAGCTGATGTAATATTAAACATCAAGCTTCTCAAGGATGATGATGGTGGGATTACATTGCTTAAATCCCACTATGTGGAAAAGATATTGAGTCGCTTCGGGTATAGCGACTGCAAGTCTTCTCCAACGCCTTATGATCCTAGTGTGATAATTCGAAAGAACAAAAGAGCTGCTAGAGATCAATTGAGATATTCTCAAATAATTGTCCCGCTTATGTATTTAGCCAGCGCCACGAGGCCTGACATCTCCATTGATGTAAGAAAATTGGCTCGATTTGTATCAAGACCTGGAGATGTTCATTGGCATGGCTCTCGAGAGAGTGTTGCGCTATTTGAAAGGCACTGTGAGCTATGGTATTCACTATACTAGGTATCCGAGGGTACTTGAGGGTTATAGTGATTTCAATTGGATTTTAGATGCTGATGAGACTAAAGCCACGAGTGGTTATTTGTTTACACTTGGTGGTGGCACTGTTTTCTTGAAGTCTTGCAAGCATACCATCTTAACGAGGTCAACAATGGAAGCAGAACTCACGGCACTAAACACTGCCACCGTTCAAGCAGAGTGGCTTCGTGAGCTCTTGATGGAATTACCTGTGGTTGAGAAACCAATACCCGCTATTCCTATGAACTGTGATAATCAAATTGTGATCATCAAAGTAAACAGTTCTAAGGATAATATGAAGTCATCAAGGCATGTGAAGAGGAGATTGAAATCTATCAGGAAAATTAGAAACTCTGAAGTTATTGCGTTGGATTATATCCAAACATCTAAAAACTTGGCAGATCCTTTCACAAAGGGTCTATCACGAAATGTGATAGAGAATGCATCGAGTGAGATGGACTTGAGACCCACACTATGAGTTGCCTACAGTGGTAACCCACTCTATGTGATTGGAGATCCCGTGAATTAGAGCTGGGAGACAAGTTGTTAGTCAGCTGGGAGGAGAGTATCCCTATGCTGAGTTTACCCTCTCCGTGAAGATGCAATACTCCTCATGATCTGCATGGCATGTTGATATTTATCTTAATGTGTTCTAAGTGGCTTATTCAAGCAAAGATGTTGTCATGCAGAACATCTTCTGAAGAACACACCTATATGAGTCTGATTGTTAAACGTCGCAATATGTGAGAGTTGGGGGCTCTCTAATAAACTCATGAAAGGCCCTGGAGTATGACGTATAAGCTCCACACCGCGAGGAAGCCTCGTGGTAGCCCTGTATCGCTTTAGGCTTTGTGTGAAGCTAGTTCGCAGAAAACTTGTAGTTCTAAGGCGTAGTCCACTATTCAAGTTGCAAACTAGTGTAATATGAAGTTCTTAGTGGAAGTTCAACTTAACAGTCTCCACCGTGCACTGATATATAAAACAATGATTCTGGAATAATGGTATTAGATGTGCCAATGAGACTTTGTGGGGGATTGCTGGAATTTTTCCTTGGACCTTAGCCCATGTCCCAATAAAAATTCTGAAATTCTCTTGGCCCATGTGGGAATGGCAAGGGTGGGACTAAAGTTTAGTCCCACATTGCTAGTTGGGAGAGAGTTGGAGTGGTATATAAGGTGGGTTGTTCTAGCCCTAGTAAGTGAGTGAGAAGAGAGAGAGCCCTCGCGCACTCCTCCTCCGCCGCCGCCCGCCTCGCCACGCGCGTCACGACGCGCCGCGGGTTGCGGGAACCTCACCGAGCCGAGCTTATCTTTTTGTTGTTTGGAAAATTAATTGTGTAATCAATTAGTCATTAACGGACGTTAACCCAGCCATTTTCATTTCGGTTTTTCTGGATCATGGACTCGTACGTGGGCTACGTCCCACGACCTTCCCGAACCGCACTATATAAGCGCGGACAACCCTAGCCTGTACGAGACACCATATGCGACCACATCTTTCCAGTTCATTGCGCCGCCGTCTTCGTCTTCCTCATCTCGTCCTTCGGCGTGCACCAAGCGGCGGGACAGTAGGCCTCCGGAACCCTGCCTCTCGTAGACCTGTACGGGTGAGGAGCAATCAGGTTTTTGGGGAGCGCTTACGTGCGACTACTAGCAACACGACGTTGTCCGACGACGACTTCCCTAACGATGATTTCTTCCCGGATATCGACAACCTCTTCGGCAACCTTAACATGGACGACTGCTGCCGCCAACATCATCGTTGCTGCCGCCAACGCTGGATGGTACACGTTTCTGTCATCCTTGTTTCAAATCTTACTAGAGTTTCTAGTACTGCTGTTTGGAGTAGATGTGATAGGTTCATCTTGTCTAGATGCTATATGTTCATCTACTCTGTTGATCTGCATGATTAGTTCATCTGCTGTTTATGTAGTTATGATTTATCAACTGTTAGTTCGAATTACTTAATATGATAATTTACTTATATATTCAATAAAATCAACGTCTCCAAGAAATAAGCAATACATAAACCTTATCGTCAACTGAATCTTGAATTTCAATTATTTTAGAGCATGTGAGCGTTCCGGGCTACAGTAACTTTTGTGCTGGTCGAGAGGATGCTCCATGCTTGTTAATTTCACTCGATTATACACGGGGGAAGCATTTCGTACCTGCCGAGATGAAAACACGTGGCGGAACAACTGAACAAGCTAGTAGCTCTTCGTCGTCTGCGCTGGAAGCTTGTAAACTGTCGGCAGGACCAGCGACGGCCGGCCGGCCCCGATAAGCGCAGCTGGCCAGCTTCAACTTGGAGGTCAGAGAGCAGCGGCATAGTCGCTCGCGCGGTGGCTAGCTTCCCATGCCTACGTGGGGTAAGGTGGAACAGCAAAACGACTGTATATATCTATCTCCCTCTCCTTTCTACGGCTCTCGTCTCGGCTTTTCACCTGCCGGCGGGTGAGCGAGAGCCGAGAGCTAGCTTTCCTCTTTCGCCTCCACGCAAATGTGGGTGCAGCTACGCCCGGTCCCATTTTCCCGTTCACGGCCTCTTTTGTCCCCCTATCCCTGCAATCATTCTCTTTCTCTCCCTATCTTTGGCTGCTTCTCTTAACTGATTTGGTGCTCTTGCATCTCAATTGCCATGCATCTACTGTAGCTAGCCAGCTGAGGTCGTTGTTGCCTGAACAACTACCGCAAATGTATATCCCAATCAAGAAAATATCTCACCGTCTGCAGTTAGAACATCTCCAACGGCTCCTCCCAAATGACGTCCGGCAACTGGGTCGGACATGCGCTTTAGGGTATCGGTAGAAACTGTCCTAGAGTCGAGCGCCACTCAAATTGGCCTCCCAAAATATTTCCGCATACTTTTTCGATAAAAGGAATATATTAATATCAAGAAGATACCCATTACACTAAGTTCTGAAGACAGTCATCATAACTGAATGCTGAAACAAGGTTTCCACTTTCTATAATTCCAGAGGCCATGTTACAAATTAATATTAAACATATCTTCACAAATATAAACTACTGTTAGTCATATAAATTTCTTGCTTATTCATGTAGCAATATAGATACTAAACAGTGCATGTCTATACAAGCATGGAGATCGATTCTAGAATCAAGTCATTGCGTATAACTTCAGTAATCAATGGACAATATCAAATAACCGATAAATAGATGACCAAAGTAATAACAAAAATACTACTAATATTTGATGCAGAACACAATTATTTCCTGGAATATTGAACCTGCCGGCATGGTTTGGGGGCAGCCGATGCGGCCTATCTTGCACACCGGCGCCCCCAAAACCTGCTTTTGGGGCTTTAGCGGCTGCAGTTGAAGATGCTCTTAATTTTCATAAAAATAAAATATCTCACCATCTACCTATGGATTATCATTGTTTACCATCTAGCTATGACTCCATATATATAGACAAAAAAATAAATTGTTTCTGGTACGGAGTACATATTATTCCTTACTATCTAGTGCTCCATAGGCCAAAA
This sequence comes from Lolium rigidum, assembly GCF_022539505.1. Lineage (NCBI taxonomy): Eukaryota > Viridiplantae > Streptophyta > Magnoliopsida > Poales > Poaceae > Lolium > Lolium rigidum. Next base: position 5,260 of record NW_025900998.1, on the reverse strand, counting down.
TTAAACCTGCTTTTGGTACACCGAACGTACGGCTCACTGTGATCTGCAAACGGAATGCACCCATCATGCATGATCAGGCACGTAATAATCAATGTGTTAGCTGAAGAAAGGGCGGACGAGACGCCTGACGCAGGGCACACAGAGCACAGTGGTTGTGGTGGTTGCGGCTTAATTAATTAATTGTTTTACCCAGAAATGGACCAAGGGTGGTAGCAACGCCCCAACCTAATCCCCGTCCGCTCGACCGCCCTGCCCCCCGGCCACGCCCACCTAATCATAACACTCTTTCTGCTTCTTTCTTTTTTCTAATAAAATATCCTCCTCCCATTTTTCTATTTTTTTTATACTGAGAAAACTATCGAAAAGTGTTGTTGGCTGTTGAGATTCAGTGATCTCTACGTTTTAAAACATCAAAAATTGTATTTATAAGTCTTAGGAAATTCTGAAAACAAATCTGGACATGGTCAATAATGTAACCTAGAAGCATGCAAAATTTTAATGCTAAATTCTTTGAATTGTGAGGTACATAAAAAAATCTGATAATTTTTGAGATTTGAAACTATACATACACAACATCTGTTATTCTATGTGTAGCTCAGAATACTCCCTCCAATCCATAATAAGTGTCTGATGGTTTAGTTCAAATTATCTCTAATTTAAACTAAACCTCTGGATACTTATTATCTATAGAAGTATTGAAATTGATATTGAGGACACTTGTGGGATAAATCATCGTCAACATCTGGATTTTCTTTTCAAAAAAACTTAAAACTCGTAAATGTGATTTTTGATTTTCTTTTGAAAATAGCGAGATCACTGGTACCCGAGAGCCGAAAATCTCCATCCAACACTATTGACTTTATTAAACGGAAGAGAGATCATTACTGAATTTCGAAATAAAGAGATGCATCATTAGTTAGTGAGATTGGATACCAGTCGCTCTCCACTTCGGACCTGTGCCGCCACTAAAACCTCCATATGCATCTTTCCCCATCGATCATTGCGTCCACCTCGCCATTACTGACCACTGTTTGCAGCCGTTCGGCTTTCTCTGTTCTTTTAATGGAGGAATTGGCAGCAGGAGGAGGGGGACACACTTGATAGATGCCACTGCTCCAGTTTCATCTTCTTTGCTAACCTCTGCTTTTCTGCGAGAGTTTTACAATCCTTTTACAGACCGTATCTTCCCGCAGGCTGCATTTGCTTTTCCTTTGTTTCTTTGGCATAGCCCTGTGGGTCAGCTCCTCCTTTCGCTAACCATCCTAGCTGCCCCTCTCATTCAGTCTTAAATATCAGCTCTTACGTATGTCTTGAAGCAATGATTATCTCTCCCTTCTATATATCACAGCTGGCATTAGTGCATCCACCTGCTCAACCCGCCATTTCTGCTGTGCTAAGCAGCTTCCATCTGTTCTTGCTTGTCTCTAGCTACTACCACTGCTCAGCACGACCCTGCTGCTTTTCCTTCCGATTTCTCTCCTCCCCTTTGAGGTAGTTCTCTGTTTAGTGGAGCAGAGGCTGGAGCTAGAAGAAGTAGAGAAGATTTCTCTTCACACGGACAAATTGAGTTGATCGATCAAAGCCTCCACCTTTTGTTTCCATTTGCAGCTTGCAGTACACAACAATAACTAGCGATGTATGAGCCTGGTAAGTTCATCGGCTGAGTGATTAGATTACTCTGTCCTCCTCTTCGCGTAGCTGTTAGCTATGAGAGCAACAGGATACTGATTGCAGGACATGCTTGCTCTCGATGGTTGGCAGCTTCTTTCTGACTGAAGCACGGGGTAAGCAGGCATGGACAACTCAGCTATAGCCATGGACACACCAAGGGCTACGCACTCGTGCTCTCATCTACAACACCGGCACACCCGAAGGTTAGTTGTATGCACATGCGGCAATCTTTTCAGCTTGGTGTTCACAAAATTTGTTCTTCTACCATTTTTTCAGAGTTCAGGGTAAGCGTTATTCTATTCTTTCTTTTTCGTGTGTGTGAGATGATAGCTGGTAAAAAGGTAGAAGGGGCACTAGTGAGACATGGATATGCCAGACCATCCTAACCGTTTTGATCAGTATGTCCATTTTCTTTCGTGTTAGACATATATCTACTTGGTTGTATTAGCAGCATTATATAACTGAAACAATGTTCTAGCAACGCTGATGTTTTCCCTTTTTTGTCTAAATATGAAGGGGATACCAATGTAGATAGTTGTGCTTGCAAATCATTTGCCAGCACCGTATGTGTCCTAGCTCTTGCTGCTCTCTTTTGACAAAAAGAACATTTTATCTTTAACTACAAAAGATATCCATTTTTTGCATTCAGTTACTTTAGACGAATATCTAATTAAGTATTGTTCTAACTTCATTCCTTTTTTTCCCAGTGTTGCAAGCACACATGCAAATCTATATGACATATCACCACGATTCTCCTATCACAAACCTGTGGGTAATCTAAACTTCCCTTTTTTCGCTCTTACTTATGTATTGTTTATAAGAAACAATATGCTACCGCTCTTCAGAGTTTACTTACTGAATTATTTTTCTATGTCATGCTATTCATAATCTTGCAGACAACCAATCGGGATAGGATTCCCCATAGGAGGCACTCGCTTAACCTAGCAGAGCACTTGCAAGAGCCCCACGTGATTACTACCGCAGAACATAATGAAAATGCTATGTCAAAGGTTTGTTCCAGACCCTAATGAATTATTTCTTGGCCTCAACGGCCTAATGGTTTCCAAAAGCTGTAGCAAAGCTGTTCAATTCAGGTGTTGTATCCATACTTTATAAAGCTATCATCATATTACCCTTTTCTCATTACCTTAAGCTTATCACTTTTGTCAACAAAATGATGCTTGTTGTATCTAGGGAGTTGTAACCAAGGCTATCATACCATGATTACACTCCTTTTTCCCCTTGAATTGTGTATCTGTAGTACTCAGTAACAGTGTTTCAGCTTTGAACTTTAAATCGCATGGAAGAAAAATAATAGTAATAATAGTAATAAGTTAGTTCTACATACGTGTAACTGTTAAGTTATGATTGATCTTGTTATGATTGCAGCCTGTTGCAGACTTGGTTTGGGAGATAGCAGCCCTGGAGGAGGAAGTTGTACGAAGGGAACTGCATTTGCTTTCTCTCTACAGGGCGACATTTGATCAATACCTGGGCATCTCCCCTCGTGTTTCTGGTCAGGTACACACTCTGCTACGTTGGAAGGATTTCAATGTTGGGACTTAATACTCCACGACAATTCAGATAATGTAGAATGTACTAAAGCTGAAGTTATGGTCAGGTGGGTCAAGAAACGCATCGTCAAGGCAGCAGAAAGAAAGCTGATGAAGGTGCTCTTCGGTTGAGAGATATCAGGGAGTCTGCATCCTACAGCTTGCCAACAGTTTCAGATTCTAGACATGTATGACCAATTTGTCTTCTTCACCCATTCAGTATTCACCATCAAGCTAGTCAGATTAATTACCCTAACTTATTGACATTATTGTCTCTGAAGTTTTTTCTTTGAGAGTACGAGATTTAGCTTTTACTAATAAAACCTGCAAATGTGAGAATATCTGATGCACCTTTTATATCATTGAAGTATTCACAGGGAATGTCAAGGTCAACTTCAGGGCACTCTAGTCTTGCAAATTTCTTGAGTGCCTCTATTGCTGAATATGTGCCCAGGATTGGATGTAAACTTTCAGAGGACATCCTAAAATGCATTTCTTCTGTTTACTGCAAACTTGCGAGTCGCCCATCACAAGATGCAGATTCAGAGACTTTGTCGACTCCTTCATTCTCCTCTGCATCTAGTACCTTTTCTCTAAAACATCGTGTCGATAGTTGGAGCCCCCGGCTCAGCTGCAATGTTGACGCAAGCTCTGAAAAATATAGTTCATCGAATGAGAATAATAACCAGTACAGTGGGATGATAATTTTTCCAAGGATACATATAGATGCAGACAAGTTCGATTATGCCTCCAAAATGCTTGACACAATAAGGTAAGCAACTCTGCAAAAGAATAGAAAAACAGTATACCAACTCTTTTCATTTCAAGACTCTCATTTTGTGTCTTAGAGCCCTGATAAAGCGACTTGAGAAAATTGACCCTACGAAGATGGCACATGAGGAACAGCTCTGTTTTTGGATCAACATCCACAACGCTTTAGTGATGCATGTATGTTCAATATTTACAATAACTGTTACCTTAGCTATATTCACTGTTAACCTCAGAATATATTCATGTCTAACCCGCAGAGCCTTCTGAAATATGACAGGCTTTTATGGCTTATGGACTTCAGGATAAACGCATGAAAAGCTCAGACATGATTTCGAAGGTAGACAGTAATCAAATTTTAACAGATATACACTTGTCATATTTGAACTTCTCTTAAAATTAATTCTTGAGAAATATGTTGGCAGGCTGCATATGATGTGGGTGGGCATTCAGTAAACTCCCAAATTATTCAGAACTCAATTCTTGGATGTCAATCCCATCGTCCTTCTCTGGTATGGCATGCACCTACATAGCAGTTTCAATCAGCTATACAAACATAAGCAAATCTAAGAAGGAGAAGGTGCTAACAAACTAATGTTCATACAGTGGGTTCGCACGCTATTTACGCCCACCAAAAAACCAGCACCAGGGAGCTCCATTCATCCATATGCTCTTAGTCAGCCAGAGCCGCTTGCTCACTTCAGTCTTTCCACGGGAGCATTCTCAGATCCACCTGTAAGTTTTACAGCTAATGGCAACATTTTAACTGCAAAATGACTACATTACTCTTACAGTAAGAAATCTCTGCATTTTTAATTGTTAAGTGATCATACTATTCTTACTCTACAAAATCTCTGCAGGTAAGGTTATACACAGCCAAGAAACTATATCGTCAACTGGATCAAGCCAAGGCTGAGTTCATTAGAGCTAATGTTATGGTCAGGAAGCAGGTCATCTTTCTTCCTAAAGTTCTCCACTACTATGCAAAGGATGCTGCACTTGAATTGCCTGGTCTGATTGAGATGGTATGTAAGAGCATGCCTGAAGCCCAACAAAAAGAAATCAGAAAATGCCTCAGGAGGAGGATAGATAAGCGTGTTGAATGGTTGCCGTATAAGTCTTCTTTCAGATACACTGTACACAGGAATTTGGGTGAGTAGGCAATGCATATTTCTTTCCCAAATTGTCTGTGTAAGTAAACTGGACATTATTGATCGATCAGTGTGAGTGATTGTGTAAATAGGTTACTGTGATAGTTTAGTAAAGTT
>NW_025900997.1:0-16839 GCF_022539505.1 Lolium rigidum | reverse complement strand
TCGTGCTATCCGTGCCAAGCAGGGCATCAAAGTGCGCGAACGCAGCCTCGGCCATGTCTTTGTGGTCGGTGAGGAAGTGGCCGTCAGAGAGGACGCTGTGGATACGATTCTTCTGCCGGCGGAAGGAGCTGTGCTGGTGGAAGTAGGCGGAGTTGGCGTCGCCGTCCTTGAGCATGGCGAGGCGTGATCGCTGCCTGGCGATGGTGCGGTCGAGGGATGCCAGCCCTAGGTAAGTAACCTTGAGTGTTTGGTGCAACCATCTCTCAAGCGGCGAGAGGAGGCGATCCTCCTGGGCCTTGTCGAACTTGGCGATCACCTCCCGGCGAGATGGCCATCCTTTGCCGCACGCTGCCCACGGTACGGGCGCTCCAGCTGGTGAGCGCCTTGGCGGTGGCTTGCAGGCGCAGCCAGAGGCGCTGGAACGGGTCAGGGTTGTTGACAGAATTCCAGGCCGTGGTGACCACGTCGTGGAACCCATCTTGCCGGAGCCAAAACTCCTCAAACCGGAAGCGGCGGTGGGCGGCCGGGGAAGGGGTGCAATCGAGCAGCAAGGGGCTGTGGTCAGAGAGCACGGAGGCGAGGCAGCGTAGGTGGCATTCGCCGATCAGATCCTCCCAGTCCGAGGTGCAAAGGGCTCTGTCCAATAGCACCAGGGTTGGAGGATCCTGCCCATTCGTCCAGGTATAACGCCGGCCGTTGAGATAGATTTCTTTGAGGGCAAGGTCGTTAATGCAGCGGCGAAATTTCCCCATGAGACGGCGGTTGAGGTTGCAGTTGTTTTTGTCCTCGTCGCGGTAGATGAGGTTAAAATCGCCGCAAAGCAGCCACGGGCCTGCGCAGGTGGCACGGATGTGCCGTAGCTCGTCGAGGAACGCCACCTTTGCATCATCGTCTTGTGGACCGTAAACGACGGAGATCCACCAGGGAAGGGGGTCGGCGCCGGAGACCTTGGCCGTGAGCACATTGGTGGTGAACATTGGGTCAGTGACGAGCACCTCCCTGCTCTTCCACGCCAACAAGATACCGCCACGCGTGCCCGCGGCGGGCAGGTAGGTGTAGTCGTCGAATTCGGAACCTAGAGTCTCAAGCACGATATACGACGGAATCATCTCCATTTTGGTTTCCTGAAGACATACAATAGATGCGCCAGAGGAGAGAATGAGGGAGCGGATGGCGGTGCGGCGAGCCCTGGCGTTGAGGCCGCGCACGTTCCAGATGCAGATCTTGAGGTTTCTAAGCATTGGAGACGTGGTCGACGGGGAGCGGCTCCTGGGGATCATCGGGGAGCTCGCGGTTGACCAGCGCAGCGATGGCCTTCAGCACGTGCCGGGGCAGTGGCGCGGCGAAGATGTTGTCGTAGGCGCGCATTTCCGCGGCGGTGATCACCTGGTCAACACCGATGATGCCGATGGTGCGGAGCACTTGGACCTGTGCGCGACGCTCAGCCGTTGGCGGCGCGGCCGCCGTTGCCGCCGCAGTGACACGCTTGGCGGAGCGGCCACGGCGCGGCGAGAAGGAAAGCGCATGGCGCCGGGGTCGTCGTCCAGGGCAAGGTAGAGCCGCAGATATGTCTTTGGTGGCGGCCTTGAGGAAGTCTCCGAGCGTCCAAGCTTGGGTGGCGCACGGCGTCGCTCTCCTCCTAGTGCGGCGGATGGTGATCGGCGGCGAGGCGAAGCGGCTGGCCGGACGGTGAATGGTGGGCGAGACCATGGCCTGAGGGCTGCTGCATGGCGGGAGGGGCGATTGGGCTGCCTCAACCGTCGCGGGCTCACTCGTGGGCTCAGTCGTGGGCTGGGCCTCAGCCTCGGCCTCGGAACATGGAGAGCGGGCGGGAGACGAGGGTTCGAAAATTGGTGCGGGGCCACGCTCCTCCTCGTCGCCTAGGGGACCCGTGGCAGCAGCAGGGGTAGGCGACAAAGGATCCTCCTCGGGTGCAGCACAAGGGGTTGTAGGCAGCGAGTCTGGGACCTCGCTGTCCACAAAGCTACTTTGTCCCTCGCTTTGCCCAGCGCTTTGCTCCTTGGATGCTTCCGGCGAGTGGGCCTCGGGATCGTAAGCCTCTGGCGCCTGGGAAGACGACGGGGAGCTGCAGTCCGTGCTGGTCGCTTGACCGTGGACGCGGTCAGCAGAAGCCAGGGTCAGGTCCACAACTCCTGCTTCCGGCGCAGCCATGGTCGGGGCAGGATCCGTGTAAGGGCCAGCTGTCGGTGGTACTGGCGTGGCCAAAGTGGGTTGGCGCGATGCGTCTGGAGCCGTTGTGCGTGCAGGCCTGGGGCCCGCTTCGCAGCTTTGCCCTTCTTTTTGGCGCCAAACGAGCTTTCCCCTTTCGGCATGGCGACGAGGACGGGGAGGACGGCGGGCCCCACGGCGTCCTGGCCACGGCGACATGGATCTGTCGGTGTTGTGGCGGCACGGTTGCGGCGGTGCGTCGCGGCGGAGTCCGGCGGCGGCGCCCCAGGCGGCATCGACTTGCAGCCCATCAGCACCCAGGCGGTCGCCCGGGAGCGGCCAGGAGAATGCGTCCATGGCAAGCCCATCGGCGCGGCCTCCGGCGGCGGGGGAGTTGGGGCGGCGTCGCTTCCTGCCGCGTCGTCGCGAAGGGCGGTTCCCCGGAGCGCCATGGGGCTGCCCGTCACGGCCCTGGCCAGGTTGGCTATCATGAGCACGGCGGTTGCCCCCGCCGGCCTGGGCGTCCGGTGGTGGCGCGCGGTCGACTTCGTAGCGCACGATGTTGATGGAGACAGGGTAGGTGAGCCGCTTGACGGAGGGCGCCTGGGAAGGGTGGCGAGCGGGGGTGACCTCGACCACCTCCAGGATGGCGCGGCGGCGGATGGAGGCCGGGTCGCAGGTGCGGGCGTCAAGCTTGTAGGTCGCCATGTCTGCCCTGGTGCGCGTGCTGGGGTGGAGACGCTCGATCCAGCAGCTGTCGTTGAGCAGATGCTCAGCGGTGGAGAGGTTCCAGGTCTGGGCAGGGATCCCGCGGAGCTCCAGCTCAACCTTGTAGTCGAACGAGCCGAGGCCAGCGTGCGCTAGCTTGCACCATGGCCGGAGTGACAGCGTGAAGCCGTACCCCGCGCCCCCGATGAAGTGGTCACCGTAGAGTCGATCCTTCAGCTCCTGCGAGCGGAAGATGAGGAGGAAATCCTCAGGCTGGTGGAGATGGACGGAGAAGTCACCAGGGTGGAGCTCGAACTGTTCGTAGATGGTGGCGGCGACTTCCTCGGCGGTAACCGGAGGGCGGGTGCCCGTGATGGAGGCGACCATGGCGCGGCGAAGGACCTCCTCGGCCTGCTCAACCTCGACGGTTCGCGAGACGATGACGCGCACCGGATCCTGCGGATCGACGGTGGGTCCGGCTCGGGTTGTCGCTGGAGCGGGCGGGGGCGAGGGTGTCGCTGCGGGCCTGGGCGCGGCCGCCGCCAGGGGGACGATGGCGGTTTGGGCGTGTCCGCGCGGAGGCGTCCCCGTGCCATCACGGTGCCGCTGCTCGCAGTGGCGAGATGCGTGGCCGGAGACGAAGCAGATGCGGCAGCGGACGTCGCCGGTGCAGTCGCGGACCCTGTGGTGGGGCGACAGGCAGCGAAAGCAGAGGCCTTCCTCCTCCTCCGGGGTAGGGCTGCGCGGGCGAGAGGAGGCGAGGTGCGCGTGGTCGCGGCGGGGGCGGCGTTGCCGGTGGCGCCGGCGGGGGCGCTGGAACCCGTCCGCGTCGACCTGGGCGCCGTCGCGCACGCGGTGGACCTCGGAGCGTGGTCCGAGGCGGGCCTGGGCGGGGACCCTGGCCACGGCGGCCGGCGGCGGCGGCGGCGGTGGCGCGGGGGGGCCGGCGGGGGCGCGACGCGGAGGGGGAGAGGTGCTGCTCGCCACGTCGCGGTAAGAGCGCGATGAGGAGCCGGAGTCGCTGCCGGAGCCCAGCCAGCGGCTGGCGCCGGAGCCGGAGGGCGCGTCGGAGACCGTCATGGCGGGGAGGGGGGAGGGGGGCGGCGGCGTGGCTCGACGGCGGCGGGCGCGCGGCGGTGCTAGGTCAGGCTAGGGGAGAGGGAGCAGAGCGGAGCGGAGCGGAGCCATCCATAAATTTTTTCGTTCTACTCAATTTAAATGCACAACTTTACTAAACTATCACTGTAACCTATTTACACAATCACTCACACTTATCGATCAATAATGTCCAGTTTACTTACACAGACAATTTGGGAAAGAAATATGCATTGCCTACTCACCCAAATTCCTGTGTACAGTGTATCTGAAAGAAGACTTATACGGCAACCATTCAACACGCTTATCTATCCTCCTCCTGAGGCATTTTCTGATTTCTTTTTGTTGGGCTTCAGGCATGCTCTTACATACCATCTCAATCAGATCAGGCAATTCAAGTGCAGCATCCTTTGCATAGTAGTGGAGAACTTTAGGAAGAAAGATGACCTGCTTCCTGACCATAACATTAGCTCTAATGAACTCAGCCTTGGCTTGATCCAGTTGACGATATAGTTTCTTGGCTGTGTATAACCTTACCTGCAGAGATTTTGTAGAGTAAGAATAGTATGATCACTTAAAAATTAAAAATGCAGAGATTTCTTACTGTAAGAGTAATGTAGTCATTTTGCAGTTAAAATGTTGCCATTAGCTGTAAAACTTACAGGTGGATCTGAGAATGCTCCCGTGGAAAGACTGAAGTGAGCAAGCGGCTCTGGCTGACTAAGAGCATATGGATGAATGGAGCTCCCTGGTGCTGGTTTTTTGGTGGGCGTAAATAGCGTGCGAACCCACTGTATGAACATTAGTTTGTTAGCACCTTCTCCTTCTTAGATTTGCTTATGTTTGTATAGCTGATTGAAACTGCTATGTAGGTGCATGCCATACCAGAGAAGGACGATGGGATTGACATCCAAGAATTGAGTTCTGAATAATTTGGGAGTTTACTGAATGCCCACCCACATCATATGCAGCCTGCCAACATATTTCTCAAGAATTAATTTTAAGAGAAGTTCAAATATGACAAGTGTATATCTGTTAAAATTTGATTACTGTCTACCTTCGAAATCATGTCTGAGCTTTTCATGCGTTTATCCTGAAGTCCATAAGCCATAAAAGCCTGTCATATTTCAGAAGGCTCTGCGGGTTAGACATGAATATATTCTGAAGTTAACAGTGAATATAGCTAAGGTAACAGTTATTGTAAATATTGAACATACATGCATCACTAAAGCGTTGTGGATGTTGATCCAAAAACAGAGCTGCTCCTCATGTGCCATCTTCGTAGGGTCAATTTTCTCAAGTCGCTTTATCAGGGCTCTAAGACACAAAATGAGAGTCTTGAAATGAAAAGAGTTGGTATACTGTTTTTCTATTCTTTTGCAGAGTTGCTTACCTTATTGTGTCAAGCATTTTGGAGGCATAATCGAACTTGTCTGCATCTATATGTATCCTTGGAAAAATTATCATCCCACTGTACTGGTTATTACTCTCATTCGATGAACTATATTTTTCAGAGCTTGCGTCAACATTGCAGCTGAGTCGGGGGCTCCAACTATCGACACGATGTTTTAGAGAAAAGGTACTAGATGCAGAGGAGAACGAAGGAGTCGACAAAGTCTCTGAATCTGCATCTTGTGATGGGCGACTCGCAAGTTTGCAGTAAACAGAAGAAATGCATTTTAGGATGTCCTCTGAAAGCTTACATCCAATCCTGGGCACGTATTCAGCAATAGAGGCACTCAAGAAATTTGCAAGACTAGAGTGCCCTGAAGTTGACCTTGAAATTCCCTGTGAATACTTCAATGATATAAAAGGTGCATCAGATATTCTCACATTTGCAGGTTTTATTAGTAAAAGCTAAATCTCGTACTCTCAAAGAAAAAACTTCAGAGACAATAATGTCAATAAGTTAGGGTAATTAATCTGACTAGCTTGATGGTGAATACTGAATGGGTGAAGAAGACAAATTGGTCATACATGTCTAGAATCTGAAACTGTTGGCAAGCTGTAGGATGCAGACTCCCTGATATCTCTCAACCGAAGAGCACCTTCATCAGCTTTCTTTCTGCTGCCTTGACGATGCGTTTCTTGACCCACCTGACCATAACTTCAGCTTTAGTACATTCTACATTATCTTAATTGTCGTGGAGTATTAAGTCCCAACATTGAAATCCTTCCAACGTAGCAGAGTGTGTACCTGACCAGAAACACGAGGGGAGATGCCCAGGTATTGATCAAATGTCGCCCTGTAGAGAGAAAGCAAATGCAGTTCCCTTCGTACAACTTCCTCCTCCAGGGCTGCTATCTCCCAAACCAAGTCTGCAACAGGCTGCAATCATAACAAGATCAATCATAACTTAACAGTTACACGTATGTAGAACTAACTTATTACTATTATTACTATTATTTTTCTTCCGTGCGATTTAAAGTTCAAAGCTGAAACACTGTTACTGAGTACTACAGATACACAATTCAAGGGGAAAAGGAGTGTAATCATGGTATGATAGCCTTGGTTACAACTCCCTAGATACAACAAGCATCATTTTGTTGACAAAAGTGATAAGCTTAAGGTAATGAGAAAAAGGTAATATGATGATAGCTTTATAAAGTATGGATACAACACCTGAATTGAACATCTTTGCTACAGCTTTTGGAAACCATTAGGCCGTTGAGGCCAAGAAATAATTCATTAGGGTCTGGAACAAACCTTTGACATAGCATTTTCATTATGTTCTGCGGTAGTAATCACGTGGGGCTCTTGCAAGTGCTCTGCTAGGTTAAGCGAGTGCCTCCTATGGGTAATCCTATCCCGATTGGTTGTCTGCAAGATTATGAATGGCATGACATAGAAAAATAATTCAGTAAGTAAACTCTGAAGAGCGGTAGCATATTGTTTCTTATAAACAATACATAAGTAAGAGCGAAAAAAGGGAAGTTTAGATTACCCACAGGTTTGTGATAGGAGAATCGTGGTGATATGTCATATAGATTTGCATGTGTGCTTGCAACACTGGGAAAAAAGGAATGAAGTTAGAACAATACTTAATTAGATATTCGTCTAAAGTAACTGAATGCAAAAAGGGATATCTTTTGTAGTTAAAGATAAAATGTTCTTTTTGTCAAAAGAGAGCAGCAAGAGCTAGGACACATACGGTGCTGGCAAATGATTTGCAAGCACAACTATCTACATTGGTATCCCCTTCATATTTAGACAAAAAAGGGAAAACATCAGCGTTGCTAGAACATTGTTTCAGTTATATAATGCTGCTAATACAACCAAGTAGATATATGTCTGACACGAAAGAAAATGGACATACTGATCAAAACGGTTAGGATGGTCTGGCATATCTATGTCTCACTAGTGCCCCTTCTACCTTTTTACCAGCTATCATCTCACACACACGAAAAAGAAAGAATAGAATAACGCTTACCCTGCGCTCTGGAGAAATGGTAGAAGAACAGATTTTGTGAACACCAAGCTGAAAAGATTGCCGCATGTGCATACAACTAACCTTCGGGTGTGCCGGTGTTGTAGGTGAGAGCACGAGTGCGTAGCCCTTGGTGTGTCCATGGCTATAGCTGAGTTGTCCATGCCTGCTTACCCCGTGCTTCAGTCAGAAAGAAGCTGCCAACCATCGAGAGCAAGCATGTCCTGCAATCAGTATCCTGTTGCTCTCATAGCTAACAGCTACGCGAAGAGGAGGAGAGAGTAATCTAATCACTCAGCCGATGAACTTACCAGGCTCATACAGCGCTAGTTATTGTTGTGTACTGCAAGCTGCAAATGGAAACAAAAGGTGGAGGCTTTGATCGATCAACTCAACTTGTCCGTGTGAAGAGAAATCTTCTCTACTTCTTCTAGCTCCAGCCTCTGCTCCACTAAACAGAGAACTACCTCAAAGGGGAGGAGAGAAATCGGAAGGAAAAGCAGCAGGGTCTTGCTGAGCAGTGGTAGTAGCTAGAGACAAGCAAGAACAGCAGAAATGGCGGGCTGAGCAGGTGGATGCACTAATGCCAGCTGTGATATATAGAAGGGAGAGATAATCATGGCTGCAAGACATACGTAGGAGCTGATATTTAAGACTGAATGAGAGGGGCAGCTAGGATGGTTAGCGAAAGGAGGAGCTGACCCACAGAGCAGGGGCCAAAGAAGCAAAGGAAAAGCAAATGCAGCCTGCAGGAAGATACGGTCTGTAAAAGGATAGTAAAACTCTCGCAGAAAAGCAGAGGTTAACAAAGAAGATGAAACTGGAGCAGTGGCATCTATCAAGTGTGTCCCCCTCCTCCTGCTGCCAATTCCTCCATTAAAAGAACAGAGAAAGCCGAACGGCTGCAAACAGTGGTCAGTAATGGCGAGGTGGACGCAATGATCGATGGGAAAGATGTATATGGAGGTTTTAGTGGCGGCACAGGTCCGAAGTGGACAGCGACTGGTACCCAATCTCACTAACTAATGATGCATCTCTTTATTTCGAAATTCAGTAATGATCTCTCTTCTGTTTAATAAAGTCAATAGTGTTGGATGGAGATTTTCGGCTCTCGGGTACCAGTGATCTCGCTGTTTTCAAAAGAAAATCGAAAATCACATTTACGAGTTTTAAGTTTTTTTTTTATAAAAAAGTCCAGATGTTGCCGATGATTTATCCCACAAGTGTCCTAAATATCAATTTCAATACTTCCTCCGATAGATAATAAGTATCCAGAGGTTTTTTTTCGAAAAGGGGGAAAAATCGCCCCAGCTTCTGCATCCAAAGGATGCACACGGCTTTTTATTAGATTATTCGCAAACCTTACAAGAAGAAATACAAAAAATCAACCTCGAAGCCACCTCACTAGACCTACAGTGGGATGAAGGGGGTGACAATACACCAACCGACATCATCCAAAAACCAAATGCCTTCCCAAACCGCCCAATAGCAGGTGAGAAGCACATCCAGTCAAGCGGACTCTCCGCGCATGCCAACGCACACGCCACGAGAGTTGCTCCCGCCGTCTTCCTCGACTCCATCTTCAAGAGAGATCATCGCATTAACCTTGCAAGACCTGCCGTCGATGCCACCATGACGCCGGACGGCCCCGCCATCCTGTACGCGTCCAGCTTGTCCTCGCCCGTCTTCGACACCCCGCAGCTCCACGCCGCTGAGAATCATCAACGACAACGTGGTAGATGAACACCACACCACCAAGATCCACCTCCATCTAGCCGCTGCTCCAAAACGATGCCCCAAGAGGTAGAACGACGCGAGGAGCGCCGTCATCGTCCGATCCTGGTTGGATCTAGAGTTTCCCCGGAGCAGCACGAGTGAATAGCCGCGGACCGCGACGACGATGCCTTCAAGAAGGAAACGACGCTTAACGCCGCCATCGCCCGCCAATCGAGGCACGGTTTTCACCGGCAGCCGCGAAACCCCAACTCGGCGAGAGCAAGCGAAAAGGCCGGCAACGATGATGCCTTCGCAAGGGAACGACGCCAAAGCCGTCGCCATCATCGGCCAAGAACGAAGTCAAGGCTCGGTTTTCACCGGTGGCCCCTTCGCCGCCATCTCGTTGTCGACTAGATCTTCATCACCGGAGTAGACGGATCTCGTGATCCGCCACCCCGGCAACCAGCCGACCTCCTCCGGCGAAGGAGAAGGCCGCCTCCACCGTCGAACCCGAGGCTGCTGCCTCGGGCGACCTCGTGCCGCGGGAGAAACCGAAGACCACCTCCACGCGCCGGCCACCACCAGCCACCACCATCAGCCACCACCGGCGGGGGAGAGCTGACGGGAGATAGGAGGGCCGCGGCGCAGGCCGCCGCCCAGCCATCACGCGACCGGCCGTGGCGTCGAGAAGGGGGCTAGGTCGCCGTCCCCGGCGCGGAAAGAGGGATGGCCGCCGCCGCCGCCACACCCGCGGCCTTTGGCCGGCGGCGCCACCGGCGGCGGCGGCGGGAGGCGGCTAGGTTAGGGGGGGGGCGTGGGTCTCAGTTGACGATCTTAATTTTATGCATCTTCTTCAGGTAGGTGTAGGATGGAAATCAGATCCAGAAATCATCCAGAGGCTTAGTTTAAATTAGAGCTAATTTGAACTAAACCCTCAGACACTTATTATGGATTGAAGGGAGTATTCTGAGCTACAGATAGAATAACAAATGCTGTGTATGTATAGTTTCAAATCTCAAAAATTATCAGATTCTTTTATGTACCCCACAATTCAAAGAATTTAACATTAAAATTTTGCATGCTTCTAGGCTACATTATTGACCATGTCCAGATTTGTTTTCAGAATTTCCTAAAACTTACAAATACGATTTTTGATATTTTAAAACGTAGAGATCACTGAATCTCAAGAGCCAACGACTTCGTTAGTGTTCTCTCTTATTTTGCAGTATAAATAAATGGGAGAATGATATTTTATTAGAAGAATAAAGAAGCAAAAAGAGTGTTATGATTAGGTGGGCGTGGCCGGGGGGCAGGGCGGTCGAGCGGACGGGGATTAGGTTGGGGCGTTGCTACCACCTCTTGGTCCATTTCTGGGTAAAACAATTAATTAAGCCGCAACCACCACAACCACTGTGCTCTGTGTGCCCTGCGTCAGGCGTCTCGTCCGCCCTTTCTTCAGCTAACACATTGATTATTACGTGCCTGATCATGCATGATGGGTGCATTCCGTTTGCAGATCACAGTGAGCCGTACGTTTGGTGTACCAAAAGCAGGTTTAATTTTGGCCTATGGAGCACTAGATAGTAAGGAATAATATGTACTCCGTACCGGAAACAATTTAATTTTTTGTCTATATATATGGAGTCATAGCTAGATGGTAAACAATGATAATCCATAGGTAGATGGTGAGATATTCTCTTTTGGTGAAATTAAGAGCATTTTCACCGGCAGCCGATAAAGCCCCAAAAGCAGGTTTTAGGGGCGCCGGTGTAAACAATAGGCCGCATTGGCTGCCCCCAAATCGCGCCGGTAGGTTAAATTTTTGGTCTAGCACCACCGTGACGGTCTCGAGGCGCAGGCAGCGAGGGATTCAACGCTAAATATCAGGGTGGTCCAATAGTATAATTTTCATTTAATTACATTTATTTTAACTATTTTTGATGATATGTAGGCTAAGTAGAAATTTCAAGGTGGTCCATGCACCACCCAAGCTATCCTATGGGTAGGGGGACGGTGGGCCCCAACACACTCCACTTCGGATATCCTTAGCAGGCCGAGGCCCTCTCGATAGCAACCCAGCTATTCTCTCGCCCCTCCTTACACCCAAGCACTAAGCTCATGTCCCACACTGTGAAAATCTCTCTCTCTTTCATTCCCCTCGCCCCCCCGTCTCGCATCAATAGGGATTGCTCGGCCACGTCTACAGAACAACGTAGTTGTCTGCCTGTAGTTTCTATGACCGGTAGATGCCGTCAACCATCGATTCTCACTGGTTCTCGTGCCACCACTTCTACAGCTTGCCATCGAGCACCTCATCTCCCGCCAATCCTGCCACATGCCTCCACCATTACCTGTACCGGCCCGCATCGCTTCGACCGTGGAGACTATCCTTTTTTGCACTTGTTGACAAAAGACCCGACCAACACCACTCTGTTGAAATTGAAACTCTCATGCCTGAGACTAGCCAATAGAAGAAAGAGCCACAAGCAAGCCATAGCTGCCGCCTTGCACGCAAGGTGTTCTAGTCTTATGTTTTGCTTTATCCAAAATTATTTTGATAAAACTATTTAAATTGGTGAGTGGACTATTTAAATTTTTTGGATTGAATTACTATAATTATGGCTGTATTCTAATCTTATGTTTTAATTTATCCAAATTATGCGACAATTTTTTGCGAGGCCATTTTGAGTGGCGCAGGTGTGGACAGCCGGCCCAACTCTGGGACAGTTTGTGCGGATGCTCCTAAAGCGCATGTCCGACGCAGTTGCCGGACGTCATTTGGGAGGAGCCGTTGGAGATGTTCTAACTGCAGACGGTGAGATATTTTCTTGATTGGGATATATATTTGCGGTAGTTGTTCATGCAACAGCGACCTCAGCTGGTTAGTTACAGTAGATGGAGGAGAATTGAGATGCACGGGCACCAAATCAGTTTAAGGAGAAGCAGCCAAAGATGGGGAGAAAGAGAATGATCGCAGGGATAGGGGCACAAAAGAGGCCGTGAACGGGAAAATGGGACCGGGCGTAGCTGCACCCACACTTGCGTGGAGGCGAAAGACGGTGAGCGAAAGAGGGAAGTTAGGGCATCTCCAACCGGGCGACCCATTCCGTGCCGCACGCGCGAGCTCGAAGCTTCCGCGCTGCCATGGCCCCGAAGCGCGAGTTCTCGCCATCCGCCAACGACCAAGAGGCCGGCAGCAGCCGGCCAGTCGCGCCGGCGCCGTTCGCCATGGGGCCGCCGGCGACGGCCAGACGCGACCGGATCTACGTCACCGTAGCGGTGGCGCAGATGTTCTGGGACGCCGGCATCCCAATGCCGTGGGGGGACGTGCACCTCCCCCATGGCTGGCACCAGAGCCCAGATCGGGTTCCGGTGCCGCCCATCCCGGGCTCCGGCCGCGCCCGCTACGCCAAGATCCGGAGGCGCCGCGCTCAGCTGCCGGCGGACCTCCAGCGAGGACCCCGCGTACGGCGACGCAAGTCCCAACCGGGACTTGTGGTTCGAGGTGGAGCACGATGCGCGCCGGCGCACGTGCTACACATCCGCGATGGCGCGGCCTCGCGCGCGGCCCGCGCACACCCGCTAGGCGGGCTGGCCGCCGCCCCGGCGGCCTCTACATCAACGAGCCCGCGCCCCAGCCCCGGCCACGGCCCGCAGCCCCGGGAGGAGGAGGACGACCCGGGCTGCGAGGCGGCGCTCGCGGCGTCCCGCGAGCAGCGCGACCTCGACGAGCCGGCCAAATGGCCGCACCTCGCCGAGACGCCGCGCGCCTCCGCGGCCGGGAGGAGGCGGCCGAGAAGGCCCGGGAGGACGCCCGGGCGGAGGCGTGGGCCTTCCTCGAGCCGGCGCGCCGTCGGGAGGAGGCAACGCGCGTGGGCGGCGCTCCGGGAGGAGGAGGAGCGCCGGGCCGCGCGCTCGGCGGAGCTCCGGCTACGGCGGAGCCGCGAGCCGCGAGCGGAGGAGCAGCTCCGGCAGGAGTCCGCGCGGAGGGCACGGCTGCGCAGGCCGGCGAACCCGCCGAACCCGCACTCCGCCTGGGAAAGGGCGCAGTGGGAGCCCTGGCCGGAGTCCCCGGTGCCCTCCGGCGTTTCGAGCCGGAACAGCGCGTCGCCGCCGGGGGGCGTCGTCGTCATCGATGCCGACGATGACGAGTACTACTGGGGGTAGTACTGCCGGCGGCCATCGTGCTCGCAAACCCTGTCTAGGGTTTCTTTTTTTTTTAGTTTAAAGCCCATATAGGGTTTTCTTTTGTGTAAAAATTGCCAAAATAGGGCTAAGTTTAATTAACCACTAGTTTAATGTTATTTTTGGCTGTTTTCCTTTTTTATTTTTATTTTTGTTTTTTAATTATATATGCGGTGCGTCCGCGCGTTGGGCGCAGCGCGCGACCCAAACGGACACGCGGACGCGGGGCGCTGACCGCGTGTCCGGGCGGCAATCCAAACAGCCTAAAACGGAAGGCCCAGCGCGTCCGTTTGGGTCGCGCGGTTGGAGATGGCCTTAACTCTCGGCTCTCGGCTCTCGCTTGCTCGCCGGCAGGTAAAAAGCCGAGACGAGAGCCGTCGAAAGGAGAGGGAGAGAGATATACACAGTCGTTTTGCTGTTCCACCTTACCCCACGTAGGCATGGGAAGCTAGCTAGCCACCTCCCGAGCGACTATGCCGCTGCTCTCTGACCTCCAAGTTGAAGTTGGCCAGCTGCGTTTATCGGGGCCGGCCGGCCGTCGCTGGTCCTGCCGACAGTTTACAAGCTTCCAGCGCAGACGACAAAGAGCTACTAGCTTGTTCAGTTGTTCCGCCACGTGTTTTCGTCTCGGCAGGTACGAAATGCTTCAATCCCCCGTGTATAATCGAGTGAAATTAAGAAGCACGGAGCATCCTCTCGACCAGCACAAAAGTTACTGTAGCCCGGAACGCTCACATGCTCTAAAATAATTCAAATTCAAGATTCAGGTGACGATAAGGTTTACGTTTTTGCTTCCGTACGCACCCACCACAAACTCGCCAAACCGCGAAAACACGTGGACGGTTAGGATTCGGTCATACCGATTCGGGTCTGGGGGCATGATCGTCATTTCCTGTGGACTTCGGGTTTGGCTGGGTTCGTATCAGCCCACGTACAAGCCCGTATGACCAATACCTCTATGTATTATACGCCTACGTGTCCACGCGCGGCCACGACGGAACCGCCGACATATAAATGTCTTTCTCCCCCGTCCTCTTCACCACATCTATCCAAAGCAAAAGCAATCCCCAAATCGGGCAAAAAACCCTAGGTCAAGAACAGCAGAGCTCGCTCTCGTGCTCGTTCGCGCTCGTCCATGGAGAGGGGAAGGGGAAGGAGGGAAGGGCAAGGAGGCGGCGGTTGAGGAAACCCGGTTGGCCGCTTCATCGGCGGGCGGAGCTGCCCCGGATCCGAGCTCCGCTTGGGGCCGGAGGACGGTGGGTGCACCGGCGAGCAAGAAGCGTGCGCACGAGACGGAGGCGCGAAGCGGCGGCGCCGGAAGAAGAATCGGAAGAACCGCGAGAGGCGGGGAGAGGAAGGCGGCGGGGAAAAGATCAACGTCCCCGACGACGTGCCCACCTTCGACGAATCCGACTCCGCCGACCCGTCCGAGGTAAATTTCTCCGCCGACCCCGACGACATGCATGAATGCCTTGCTCGCTCGCAAGCTTGTACGAAATCCTTGGATTTGGCTAATCTATATGCTCGTGAATTTGTTGTACTACCAAGCCATTTTGATATTTCTAGTAGTTCCGGAGATGAATTTGAGCTTGCTCAAGTGTTCATCCGAGGTTCTTGCTTGGTTGGGTTCCCTGTAATCCCTATCTCGCTCATAAATAAGGCTATCTAGTTTGATTAGCTTGCTATTATGACTGGTTCCTAGCAATTATATGGATCTACGCACCTGGATGATTCACTTATCACTTGTGCTCGCTTGCAATTGATGTCTAGACAGGTTTTAGATTAACTCGCTACTACATTGTATGGACAAAGAAGTTGATCATAAATGTGGCTCCAATACTAGCGGATGTTGCCTGTTAATCATCGCATGGAAGCCTTGATTTCTTGACTGGAGCTTTGCCTTCACTAGAGTGTCATGTGCAAGTCATGCTACCGTAAACTTGATCATTTGGTGTTGTTATTGTTAATAATTGAACTATGGTTGCTTGTCAGTGTAAGGATATTCACCGGAATTCTTTATTGATGAACTCGTGTATTGGTAATGATTCAATTTGTTTGAGAAGAATGGATGGATGCCAACTATTGTTGGATTAATATTCATCACAATCTAAATCTGTCCATATTATGATGATTGATGCTATGGTCTGTGGCTTACTAGGTTTGATGTGACCTCGGTAGCTCTTGGTACTGCTACTCGGTTGCTCACCTTGATGGATAAACTCGTTGGTTTTTATTAATAGAGATCCTCACAGTAGGGTATCATACATATGAATGCCACTATGATTGTTTTATGAAGAAAATAAGGGTTTCGATGGTTTAATAGCTAGGTGGTGCTAGGTGGTGTATGTGGCTGTCAAAGCTTTGTGTGTATCTGGTTTATACTTGGATATGCTTGTATTTCATACTATTTTGCATATCTTCATCTACCGGGCACTCCAAGTTTTTGTTTGCCTCAAATATTGCTACCATCACTTGGTCTATACGAAGTGATGACTAATACCTTTTGAGCATCTCGCTCATTGGTGTGATTTGAGCATGCATATTGATGGATTGGATCCTCTCGGATCCTTTCCAGGTATCAAGTATACCTTTCTCCAAAGCATCTAGACATATATAGTGTTTTTCTTCCGTGATGGTATTGCCACTTGTTCCATTCCAAACACTAGTTTTTGTTTAAATTAGATATGGTATGTATAGTTACTAACTAATGTGCATTTATACAAATAATTACTTTGCATTGTTTTCATTCCTTTTCTATTTATAGTCATTACATTGTTTATATGCAATAGCAGCTAATTAACCTAATTTACTTTATCTAACAGGAGGATCCTTCGGATGAAGTCGGTTCTGACCGGGAGGATAGGGACCGAAGAGCGAGTGCATGTTCTCCGCAGGCTTAGGTCCGGGGAGATTCGCTACCTTCTTGGCCCGGGTAGGTTCAAGTGCCCCCGGTGCAGCCGCAAGGAAATGCCGACGGACTTCCTCGGCATGTACCAGACATGCCACCTACACCTGGTGTTGGCAGCGGGCAGACACCCGCACACATCAGGGCCAAGCATGCCGCCTACGGCCCGTTCCTCAAGAAGTACGCCCCGGCAGTAGGAGCATGCGGAGGATGGTGCCGACCTGCCTCGCCTACCCGCCCGCCGACCTGCCTGCCTACCCGATGCCTCTTTCTTTAGTTGTGTGTTTATGTTAAACTCTGTCGTGCTTGTGGTGTTAAAACTTGGTTAATGCTCGTTGTGAACTATGTTTCTATTTAAGTATGTGTGAACTATGTTTCTAATTAAGTATGCTTAGTGTTTAAGCATGTGTATGATGTGCTTACTACATATGCTGATGTGTTGTGCATGCTTGGCCGTGTTGTGTGCTTGGATGCTAGGTAAGCATGTTCTATTTGCTGCTGTTGATCTAGCCTGTTAGCATGATGTAGTGACAAAGATTTTTTTTTTAGATCAACACGGGTTGCCCCTGTGGTGACCCAGCGTACCACTGCATGGTGTAGTACACAAGTCGTTGACATAACACAAGTGAAACA
>NW_025900996.1:0-16501 GCF_022539505.1 Lolium rigidum | reverse complement strand
CTATCTGCCTCTTTAAACATATAATCCCCCTCCCAACAAATATCCTCTCGACCCTTTTTCCTTTCTTGCAAGAATACACTTGATATCTTATTCTGGTTCCCTTAAATTTCTTCAACTTAAGACACCGAAGGCTAGGGAGGAACCTACCAATCTCCCAAGCAAATCTTTGCAATGTTAGGTTTTTGTGTTCTTCACGACAATCACCCAAGGGTTGAGATGCTATCATTGGTAACAATGTCATATTGGCTCTACCGGAGTATTGATGCTCTTGTATGGATTCAATTATATCGTGCATTAATCTATGAAGCCATTTTTCCGTGGCTCGCTTTTTTTTTATCGGCAGTTTCGAAAAATCGGAAGTCTATCTTGTGAGCAGTGTATCCATGTCCATCGTAAGTCCTGTGACCTACCGGTCCTACGTTTTGAATTCAACATCTCACATGATTTAGTAAAATCTTGTGAGAATAATTTATCTTTTCCTTGTTATCTTTTCAACATTTATTGATTAGTTGATATTTATATATATTTTCATGTAAAATTCATTTTATTTTATACCCTATTCATGTCCCTTTTATCTTACTTTCTCGGTAGTATGGAAAATTTGGTTGTCTATCTTGCCAGCATTGTACATGTCAATGTCCAAAAATTATACGGTCTTACTCCTTAAAGTAAAATTTGCATACAATTTTTCTAGAACCCTAGAAAGTTAATTTAACTTCCACAGTTTGTGTTTTTATTTTTTTATTATGCATTAGGTAATATTCACACATATATTTATTTTTCTTGCCCATTTTTCCTTGGTAGTTCGACAAATTTAATCTATCTTCTAGGGATTTCTCCTACCATATTTCTTAAATATATAGAAGGTCTTCGACATTTATGTCCCGTCCACTTTACCACCAGATCTTAGAGTCCTATTTCCTCCGTTCGGAAATAAGTGTCATAGATTTGTCTAAATTCTACATACTAAAACGTATCTAGCCATATACAAATCTACATATATATGCGACACTTATTTCCAAACGGAGGGAGTCATATCGATCAGCTTTGGAGTTTTTTGACCGATTATCTTTCGATATTTTATCGCACACATGTCTATGTTTGGAAGATTATTTTATGGACGATTGGGTGGCGGTATATTTATCGCAAATTGCTTCGTATTCGGCATGCGTGAATCTGGAGGTAGTGCTATTCAAATTTAAATCGTATCAATCAACTTTACAGTTTTTTTACAGATTGTCTTACAGTATATTTCTTGCAAGTACGCCTGTATCCAGCAGCCTCTTTATGACCAATTGACTTGCAGTATATTTATCGCAAATAACTCCGTATAATTTATAAATCATAATACCTGATCAGAAGCTGGATTCTTTACAGTACAAATAAGATGGACCCCCCCCCCCCCCCCAAACTGATACGGTGACAGTACGTTATGGTATAGTTTAGGTTCACAGCAGACTTATGTTACGGTACTTCTTGTTAAATCATAATATATTTCTAATGATGTGGATCAATCTAATGCCTCGAAAAACATCTTCATTTTGTTATGCCTAATTATAATAACACCGTACATATTCCATCCTTCCAGAAATTAAAAAACTCGGATTTGTCTACATTCGTGTTTACTCGGACGACTTCGTCAATCTCAAGACTCGCCGAATCAGTTCTTCAACGCAGTCTCTTGAAAGTGCTGATAGAGGTAGGGTGTACGTGTGTGCATTCATAGATGTGAGTGTGTGCGTGTATGTGTGAGCGTCTTTGATTATACTGTGTTTTGCAAAAAAAAAGATATAGGTATATGTGAATCTAGACAAATAGTAAGTATTTTTTAGGTCACCGCCTTCTCATTTAAAACATAAAAATATGATACTTGATATGCCCTCTTTTACTCTTTCATTATTTCCGCTCCATTTAATTTACGCATAGCATCATGTTGTTTTTTTTTTATGCTAGTTAACAACAAAGGAATATTCGTACATGATCCCGGAAAAAGAAACGTGCAGAAGATGGACTCTATTTCCTTAGACTACATGGATAGAATAGGCATCTAACAATCGTACGTGACCAAGACACTATTTTCTTGTACTTTCCACATGTACGTACGCTGGTGATGTGTATGTTTGGGACGTGACAATATTTATGTAACATCTATTGATTTTTAAATCTCCGTTGAAACCTCTTATTTTACTTTTAGTATATAATAGATTTAAAGAATATTGACAAATTCTGGATGAATTCTAAATATTATTTTAAAAATCTGGAATGGTATTTCGATTGTTGTTTCCGGTATTTTCGGTAACCGGTGATACCGGTAGCCACCTGTAGTTTTCCATACATTGAGATGGATCGCTCAAAGCTGCAACTCGTAGATTAAAGACTGGACAAAGAATAATGTATGTTTTTTTTTTTTGAAACGGGGCAAAAAGAGTTTGCCTTATATTTATATAGGAGGAGCAAACATAGGGTTGGCTGAAGCCAACAAAATAAAAGAAAGGGGGAAAGACCCCAAGAAAGAGAAAAAGTCAACCTACAAGCTCCGCCAGGTTTTTAGCACCGGCTAGAATCCAATCCTCTCCTTCCTCCCTAATCTTTTCCATGATGACCGAAGGCAAAGATGATTTATTGCTAAAGACTCTTTCATTCCTTTCTTTCCAAATCTCCCAAGCGATAAGCATGTCCGTAAACCTTTGGAGAAGAGGTGGGAGTCTTGGCGATGGCGTGCCAATAGTCCAACACCTTAGGGTCTTCCCGTTCCCAAGCAGAGGAGAAGGTCTGGACAAGAGAGCCAAGAAGCCGCAACAGCTCAGATCCTCTTGGAAAAGCGGCATTCAAAAAGATATGTCGCACCATTTCGGGGGAGCATCTACACAGCTGACAAGTAGGTTGGTGTGGCCACCCCCTTTTCGAAGATGGTCGGCGGTCCAGAGGCGGTTCTGAACGGCGAGCCAGGCGAAGAAACGGCACTTGGGGGAGCCCAAGTTTTCCAAACAATTTTCTCGAAGGGGCATGGCAGAGAGGCCGGGAACTGGGCCTTGTAGGCGGAGCTGGCCGAGTAACAATCATTTGGCGAGATGGTCCAGATTATGGAGTCCGTTGTGCCAGGGGATAGTTATACCGCTGAAAGAAGATCCCAAAGGCGGACGTATTGCTCCAGGTGTTCAACCGTGAATGACTCCACATTAATATCTGCAACCCAGGGGTGGCCCTCGAGAGCATCCTGAACCGTCCGGTTCTTTCTCCTAGAAGCTTTGAAGATCAAGGGAGCTAAGTTCTTCGGAGGAGCACCATCCAACCATGAGGAGGACCAGAAGGAAGCCTTGGCACAGTCTCCAATGGTGACTCGAGTAGCAGCGTTGAAAAGGTCTCTGTCGGCGGCATCGTTTGGAGTTTCAGATCCAACCCAAGGTTTTCCGGCGCTGTCCATTTATACCACAACCAACGGAGCCTGAGCGCGTGAGAGAAATTTTCCAAATTCAGAATACCGAGACCGCCGAGCTCCTTGGGGCGACAGACCTTTTGCCAGTTGACCTTGCACTTTCCCCCAATAACAACTTCCTTGCAGGCCCACAGCATTTCCCGACTGATCTTGGCAAAAGCCTTCAGGATACCCTTGTCGGCTCTTAGAGCTATTAACAAGAAGATATGCATGGAGGAGAGAATAGATTTCACGAGAGCGGTACAACCCGCCCGATTCAGAAATCTTCCCTTCCAAGGGCTCAGCCGTGCTACCGCCTTATCGATGAAAGGTTGGAGATCCGCCCGTCTTAGTCTGCCAAGCGAAAGGGGCAGGCCCAAGTACTTGAGGGGAAATTGAACGGTAGAAGCTGGGAAGTTTGTCAGGGTCACCATAAGGTCAATGTCGGAGCATCGAATTGGAGCTATAGAGCTTTTTGCTACATTTGTCACCAGACCGGAGACCTCCCCAAAACTCTAGAGGATGCTAGCCAGAGTAGACACGTCGTGCTCCGTGGGGGTCAAGAAAATGGCCGCATCATCCGCATATAAAGAGACACGGGGGCCTTGCAAGCCGCCGGGCATCTCATGCAGAAGTCCATAATCTGTGGCCTTCTCCAGGATTCTCTGAAGGGGGTTGATGGCGATGTCGAAAAGGAGAGGCGAAAGAGGATCTCCCTATCGGAGGCCGCGCCCATGAGAGATGTCCTTTCCTGGGATCCCGTTAAGGATGACACAAGAGGAAGCAGTAGAGAACAAGGTCGACATTAGAGCACGCCATCTTTTGGGGAAGCCGATGCGTTGCATGAGATCTAGCATGTAATCCCAGCGAACAGTGTTGAAAGCCTTGGCGATATCAAGATTGATGAGGAGGACTGGGGTTTTGCTGCAATGAAGTTGGCGGGCTGTGTTTCTGACATACATGAAATTTTCATGGATGGTTCTAGATTTGATGAAAGCGCTCTGGCTGTGAGACACGATGTCAGTCATCTTAGGACTTAGCCGGCGGGCCATACCCTTGGCGATGATCTTCGGGACCACATGAATGAGGCTAACAAGACGGAAATCAGTGATGGACTCTGCGCCGTCCTTTTTTGGGAGCAACACGATGTTAGCAATGTCGATGATGTGGAAGTTGGACGCCGACAATTCAGAGAAAGCGTTGATGGCCCTCATGAGATCATTCTTGATGATATCCCATCAAGAGCGGAAAAATGAGATGGACAAACCATCAGGGCCCGGGGCCTTATCCGCTGGCATGTCATCAATCGCCTCCTTGATCTCGAAATCGGGGAATGGTAGCCCAAGGTCCTCCAGAGAATGAACAATGGGGTTCAAAATGGCCCAGTTAAAATCCAGAAGGCGGGGCGGAGGGCGGCCTAAAGCTTGGGAGAAATGATCAAGAATGAGCTTCTCTCCTTGTCCTCATGAGTTGTAGACCATCCATTATTATGCTTAAGCCTCATAATGAAGTTCTTGCGTTTCCTCACATTAACACGCAGGTGGAAGAACTTTGTGTTGGCATCACCTTCTCGGAGGTAGTTGATTCTAGAGGCCTGCCTTTTGCGCGATCTTTCCAGGGCCACCAGACCATTTACACGTCTCTTAAGATCAGCGCGGAGAGTCCTCTCATCTAGATAAAGGGTCTGGGATTCCTACGCCACATCCAGCTGGAGAATGACATCAAGTGCCATAAGAAGCTGAAGCTTGCAGACAGAGAAGAGGCTTTTGCTCCAAGATCTCAGACCCTGCGCCATGGTTTTCAGCTTGTGATTGATGATGTGAACCGGCTGTGTGTGGGTTGAAGGCGCAGACCAAGCTTTCTGAACCGTTTCTTGGTACCCCGCCATCTTGGTCCAGAAGGACTCGAAGCGGAAGGAAGGAGGCTTCCGAGGGCCACTCTGATTGGAGAGAAGGAGAGGGCAATGGTCAGAGAGGGAGGACGAAAGAGCATGAAGCACATGATTTTCAAACGCTAGATCCCAACCTGCGTTGCAGAAAGCCCGATCCAGCCGTACAAGAGTTGGAAATTCCCTCTCATTGCTCCACGTAAACTTCATATTCTGAAGCTTTATTTCTTTCAGCTGACAGGTGTTGAGGGCCCGTCTAAATTGTCCCATAAGACGAAATTTTAAGTTGCCATAGCTCTTATCCTCTGCTTGATAGATGAGATTGAAGTCCCCAATGATGAGCCATTGCGTATCATCAACAGGTTTGGCCGCGATAGCCTCCGCGAGAAAAGCCTCCTTTTCATCGTCAACACTAGGACCGTAGACGGTGGCGAGCCTGAATGAGGTGCCGCAATGTCAACACCCGAATTTTTAATTCCAGATGCCTATTATGCCATACATCGCAATCCCAGGAAGATTGTTTTTGCGAGACATAACAGTTGATATCACAGAACATTATTCATTACAAACCATAATCGTCTTACAAAAAGGGATCTCATGATCCAATTTAGAACAACAGTTGATCTACATATCAACTACAAAATACACAACAGAAGAAACGTAGTAGCGGTCCATCTGTTCCACAGGCAACGCTTGACGTTGGGAGGTGGTCCTAGTTATCGTAGACGTCCTGCTGTCCATCTTCCTGGTACTGGTGCTCCTCTTCATAGTCTGGCCATTTGAATAGCCAGGGACAAAGCCGTGAGTACTTTATAAAGTACTCGCAAACTAACACTAATAGAAGTACTGATAGCTCTAATACTGGTTGTACGCTTCTAGGTTTATTTGCACAAAGCCAGTTTTATTTCATAAACACTTAAATAGTCAAAGACTCTTTATTTGCTTAAAATTACCCAAGTGGGAACATTAGTGTCATTCCCACAACTCTATTGTGATCAGTAAAGGTCATCTGTCAAGTCACTCGTCACTTTTAGAAAACATCTGACAATGGAACACTATGGCCATCCAACTGTCCATAACCGTAGACACGGTTGTTCGAATAGTTTAACACTCTGCAGAGGTCGTACTCTTGTGCCACAACTTTTGATTACATCCATCAGGGATAGCCCTGAATCATCATACTCAGTATGCGGATCATCAACCAGTAACCTTTCACTTACATACTCTAGTATAGGCACCTCCCCTATGAGCTTGGCCTCCTAGTGATGGCAATCTGCCATCCTGGGAATTGCACAGGGCTTGGGTAGTACATTCATCTCTTTTTCACGTCATTTCACTTTCAATGGAGGCAGCCTCAGCATAACCTCTATGACGCTTGTTTAGAGGGAACCCCATACTAAAATACATAAATTTCCAGCTAAGCCTTACCCATTATCAGGTATTGTGGGGGTACTCTAAAATTGGAATGGTATCGCATCCGAACCCAACCATCAGTTTTTGTCAAATTCACAATGTCACTCAAAGTTCATAGTCACCTTCAAAACTTTCAATAGAATGACTCATCATTCCAAGGTTTTCAAAGTCATTTGATTCACAAGTTCCCACCTAGAGTAGTCAATTTTAGTTTTAGCACTAGCAACTAATCATGAGGGGTGCTAACTAAAGTTTTTGCTCTCTAGGCTAAGTTTGAAGCTCTTGTGGTACTCTACACTTAGATACAAATTAACTACAAAAAGTAAGCCTTGGTAACCAAAGTAAAAGTATTGCAAGGTAAAAACTTGGGCTTGGAAGAATAAAACTTTAAACAAAAATACTAGTGCCATGGTATCTTGCACTAGTAGCTGGCATTAGTAGAGCTTTCTCATAGTAATATCTTGTATTGGTAATAGCTTGCCTTGGTTGGTACAGTGATCAAAGTGTTCCTCCTCTTCTTCGTAGCAGACCTCCTCCTCCCCGTAGCCTTCGGTACTAGCGTCTATAAACGGAGATGAGGTAACAATCACCAAACAATACTTAAGGAGACTATTTAGCCTTAATGGCTCACACAAGATGATCTATCATCATCACAATCATCACTCAACATCATACTAGGGTTTTCTTTATTTAGTGTTGGGAAAATAATTTCCTCTCATTGAAAATTACTAAGATTTAAGATCCTCAAATAATAGAATATGAACATGGGGACCCAAGTCACCACTTCATATTTATTCATTTGGGAAAGTGATTTGAATGAGATCCTACATCTCATAAAATTTAAATACTACTTTGGAAATGATTTAATATCCTCAAGTAATAACATATGAGGTCATGAAGACTAATGTCATCACCTCACACTGAATTACTTGGGAAAGTGATCTAAAAGGGAGGCTATACCTCATAAGATTTAACTACTATTTTTAAACTAGTTTAAATGAGCTAGAAATGACTACATAGCCATTATTTGAATCTAGCCCATGATCATATGAAACAACTATGTCATGTTTTTACATATTCAAAATAGAGTATTTTAAATGTGAATTATGAGAGTTGGAATCTCCTCAAAATTCATTATGGTTGATTTTTAATAAATGTTTGAATTTTGAAAAGGTACTGCCTTATTATTTTTTGTTGCAATTGCTCTATAATGAATCAAGGGTTGGGACTAATTGGGTTGGATAGATAATGTCACAGGCTCTCCATAGAATTTTGAATCATCAAATTTAGTTCAGTAGATTTTGTTCTATTGAATTTTGAACAGGGAGCAGTATTTGAATTTAGGTTAAAACGAATAAATCGGATTTGAATTAACGGGCTTAGGTAGGAAAGCTAAACGGGCCAGGAAAGGAAAAAGAAAAGGGCCGGCCCAGCAGCGCGTCTCGCACACGCGGGCGGCGTGACAGTGGGTCCCACTATCAGCGTCACTTAACACGCAGAAACGGTACGCGAGAGATCGGCCGTAGGATTAGAACACGATCGAACGGCCGAGGCTCGTCGTCGTCGACGGCGAGCTCAAACCCTACTGGCGGTGAACCTAGGGGGTCGGAGGGCTCACTGGCGGCCGGCGGAGCTCAGGGATGAGGTAGATCGGTGTTGTCAACGACGAGGAAGCCGATGGTGGTCGCTGCAGCTCCGGGGGTGCGCTGCAACTCCAGCTCCTACTGCGACGGCTCCGGCGGAACTCCGGCAAGTAATTGGGGCATTGTGTGTCAAATTGGGACGGGGCAGTGCTCGAGGAGGCTCAGTGAGAGGAGAGGAACAGAATGGTGTGAAGATTAAGAACGGGGGAGTGCTCCTTTTATAGCGAGCGAGAGGTGCCGAGGCTCACGGACATGGCGACGGTGTCGACGATGCTACAGTGGCGGAGGGACGTGGGCGAGGAGCAAGGACGGTGCTGCGTCGTCTGGCGGTCCTTGTGAGCGTCATGGCGCAGTAGGAGGTGGACGGGATGACTCGGGCGACGTCGATGTCTGTCACGGGTCCGGCGGGTCTCGTCGACGGTGACGATGGCTACAGGGCTCCTCGGGCCAGGTGGTCGTGTCTAGGAGGGAGCTGGTGCGGGGGGGGGGGGGGGGGGCTGACGTGGGGGAGAGAAGAGGGAAGGGGGTGGTCGGAGGCGACGGGGCGAGTCCACGCTGGCGTACCCATGGTCGCGTCCGTGCACGCTCTGGCTGAGGCAAGCCTATTTGACAAGGTGTGTGAGGC
This sequence comes from Lolium rigidum, assembly GCF_022539505.1. Taxonomy (NCBI): domain Eukaryota; kingdom Viridiplantae; phylum Streptophyta; class Magnoliopsida; order Poales; family Poaceae; genus Lolium; species Lolium rigidum. The sequence continues at coordinate 7,517 of NW_025900996.1, read as the reverse complement.
TAGAGAGGGAGGGTGACATGGAGTGCATGGTGAGTGGCATGGAGGGTTGACATGGCCATGTCATGGTGCAAATGAGCAAGGCACAGGGTTGGCAAGGACATGGTGAGGTCAGGGGATGTTGGAGAACACTGTGGGTGACAAAAGGAAGCAAGGTTTAGGCTAAAACACATTGGATTTTAGAGTGTGTGTACTTATATGATTTATGCACACAAGGTGTGATAAAATGGCCGCAAGAACTTTAGATTTAAATTTTGCCAAAATCTTTTATGGGTGTGATTCAAATAAGGTTTGGCACCTTGATGGCGTGTATTTCACACGTTCGTTGGGCAACCCCAAGAGGAAGGTATGATGCGCACAGCAGCAAGTTTTCCCTCAGAAAGAAACCAAGGTTTATCGAACCAGGAGGAGCCAAGAAGCACGTTGAAGGTTGATGGCGGCGGGATGTAGTGCGGCGCAACACCGGAGATTCCGGCGCCAACGTGGAACCTGCACAACACAACCAAAGTACTTTGCCCCAACGAAACGAGTGAGGTTGTCAATCTCACCGGCTTGCTGTAACAAAGGATTAACCGTATTGTGTGGAAGATGATTGTTTGCGAGAGAAAATAGTAAAACAAGTATTGCAACAGATTTGTATTTCAGTATTAAAGAATGGACCGGGGTCCACAGTTCACTAGAGGTGTCTCTCCCATAAGATAAAAGCATGTTGGGTGAACAAATTACGGTCGGGCAATTGACAAATAGAGAGGGCATAACAATGCACATACATGACATGATAAGTATAGTGAGATTTAATTGGGCATTACGACAAAGTACATAGACCGCCATCCAACCGCATCTATGCCTAAAAAGTCCACCTTCGAGGTTATCATCCGAACCCCCTCCAGTATTAAGTTGCTAACAACAGACAATTGCATTAAGTATGGTGCGTAATGTAATCAACAACTACATCCTCGGACATAGCGCCAATGTTTTATCCCTAGTGGCAACGAGCACAACACAACCTTACGGGTTTCGTCACTCCCCCAGGTGTCAATGCGGGCATGAACCCACTATCGAGCATAAATACTCCCTCTTGGAGTTAAAAGTAAAAACTTGGCCGAGCCTCTACTAGAAACGGAGAGCATGCAAGATCATAAACAACACATATGTAATAACCCGATAATTAACATGACATGGTATTCTCTATCCATCGGATCCCGACAAACACAACATATAGAATTACGGATAGATGATCTTGATCATGTTAGGCAGCTCACAAGATCCAACAATGAAGCACAATGAGGAGAAGACAACCATCTAGCTACTGCTATGGACCCATAGTCCAGGGGTGAACTACTCACTCATCACTCCGGAGGCGACCATGGCGGTGTAGAGTCCTCCGGGAGATGAATCCCCTCTCCGGCGCGGGTGCCGGAGGAGATCTCCAGAATCCCCCGAGATGGGATCGGCGGCGGCGGCGTCTCAATAAGGTTTTCCGTATCGTGGTTTTTCGCATCAGGGGTTTCGCGACGGAGGCTTTAAGTAGGCGGAAGGGCAGAGTCGGGGGCCAGACGAGGGGGCCACACCATAGGGCGGCGCGGCCCCCCCGGGCCGCGCCGCCACGTGGTGTCGCCACCTCGTGGCCCCACTTCGAATGTTCTCGGGTCTTCGGAAGCTCCGTGGAAAAATAGGCCCCCGGGTCTTCGTTTCGTCCAATTCCGAGAATATTTCGTTACTAGGATTTCGAAACCAAAAACAGCGAGAAAACGAGAAGCTGGCACTTCGGCATCTTGTTAATAGGTTAGTTCCGGAAAATGCACGAATATGACATAAAGTGTGCATAAAACATGTAGGTATCATCAATAATATGGCATAGAACATAAGAAATTATCGATACGTCGGAGACGTATCAAGCATCCCCAAGCTTAGTTTCGCTCGTCCCGAGCGAGGTAAAACGATAACAAAGATAATTTCGAAGTGATATGCCATCATAACCTTGATCATACTATTTGTAAACATATGTAGTGGATGCAGCGATCAAAACAATGGTAATGACATGAGTAAACAAGCTGAATCATAAAGCAAAGACTTTTCATGAATAGTACTTCAAGACAAGTATCAATAAGTCTTGCATAAGAGTTAACTCATAAAGCAATAAATCAAAGTAAAGGTATTGAAGCAACACAAAGGAAGATTAAGTTTCAGCGGTTGCTTTCAACTTGTAACATGTATATCTCATGGATAATTGTCAACATAGAGTAATATAACAAGTACAATATGCAAGTATGTAGGAATCAATGCACGAGTTCACACAAGTGTTTGCTTCTTGAGGTGGAGAGAAATAGGTGAGCTGACTCAACATAAAAGTAAAGAGAATGGTCCTTCAAAGAGGAAAGCATCGATTGCTATATTTGTGCTAGAGCTTTTATTTTGAAAACATGAAACAATTTTGTCAACGGTAGTAATAAAGCATATGAGTTATGTACATTATATCTTACAAGTTGCAAGTCTCATGCATAGTATACTAATAGTGCCCGCACCTTGTCCTAATCAACTTGGACTACCGGATCTTTGCAATGCATATGTTTTGACCAAGTGTCACAATGGGGTACCTCCATGTCGCTCTGTACAAAGGTCTAAGGAGAAAGCTCGCATTTTGGATTTCTCGCTTTTGATTATTCTCAACTTAGACATCCATACCGGGACAACATGGACAACGAGATAATGGACTCCTCTTTAATGCATAAGCATCGGCAACAATTATTATTCTCATATGAGATTGAGGATATATGTCCAAACTGAAACTTCCACCATGAATCATGGCTTTAGTTAGCGGCCCAAAGTTCTTCTCTAACAACATGCATGCTCCAACCATGAAGGTGGTAGATCTCTCTTACTTCGGACAAGACGGACATGCATAGCAACTCACATGATATCCAACAAAGAATAGTTGATGGCGTCCCCGAAACATGGTTATCGCTCAACAAGCAACTTAATAAGAGATAAAGTGCATAAGTACATATTCAATACCACAATAGTTTTTAAGCTATTTGTCCCATGAGCTATATATTGCAAAGGTGAATGATGGAATTTTAAAGGTAGCACTCAAGCAATTTACTTTGGAATGGCGGATAAATACCATGTAGTAGGTAGGTATGGTGGACACAAATGGCATAGTGGTTGGCTCAAGTATTTTGGATGCATGAGAAGTATTCCCTCTCGATACAAGGTTTAGGCTAGCAAGGTTATTTGAAACAAACACAAGGATGAACGATACAGCCAAAACTCACATAAAAGACATATGGTAAACATTATAAGACTCCATACCGTCTTCCTTGTTGTTCAAAACTCAATACTAGATGTTATCTAGACTCTAGAGAAACCAAATATGCAAACCAAATTAGCAAGCTCTAAGTATTTCTTCATTAATGGGTGCAAAGTATATGATGCAAGAGCTTAAACATGAGCACAACAATTGCCAAGTATCAAATTATCCAAGACATTATAGCAATTTACTACATGTATCATTTTCTAATTCCAACCATATAACAATTTAACGAAGAAGAACTTCGCCATGAATACTATGAGTAGAGCCTAAGGACATATTTGTCCATATGCAACAAGCGGAGCGTGTCTCTCTCCATAAAGTGAATGCTAGGATCCATTTTATTCAAACAAAACAAAAAACAAAAACAAACCGACGCTCCAAGCAAAGTACATAAGATGTGACGGAATAAAAATATAGTTTCAGGGGAGGAACTCGATAATGTTGTCGATGAAGAAGGGGATGCCTTGGGCATCCCCAAGCTTAGACGCTTGAGTCTTCTTAAAATATGCAGGGGTGAACCACCGGGGCATCCCCAAGCTTAGAGCTTTCACTCTCCTTGATCATATTGCATCATACTCCTCTCTTGATCCTTGAAAACTTCCTCCACACCAAACTCGAAACAACTCATTAGAGGGTTAGTGCATAATAAAAATTCACATGTTCAGAGGTGACACAATCATTCTTAACACTTCTGGACATTGCATAAAGCTACTGGACATTTGTGGATCAAAGAAATTCATCCAACATAGCAAAAGAGGCAATGCGAAATAAAAGACAGAATCTGTCAAAACAGAACAGTCCGTAAAGATGGATTTTATTAGGCCACCAGACTTGCTCAAACGAAAATGCTCAAATTGAATGAAATTTGCGTACATATCTGAGGATCATGCTCGTAAATTGGCGTAATTTTCTGAGCTACCTACAGGGAGATAGACCCAGATTCGTGACAGCAAAGAAATCCGGAACTGCGCAGTAATCCAAATCTAGTACTTACTTTTCTATCAAAGACTTTACTTGGCACAACAAAACTCAAAACTAAGATAAGGAGAGGTTGCTACAGTAGTAAAAAACTTCCAAGACACAAATATAAAACAAAAATACTGTAGTAAAAACATGGGTTGTCTCCCATAAGCGCTTTTCTTTAACGCCTTTCAGCTAGGCGCAGAAAGTGTATCTCAAGTGTTATCAAAGGGTGGTGCGTCAAACTTACCTTGGGCTTTACCCTTACCTTTCTTATTGTTTTTCTTTCCCTTTGGTTTAGGGAATATATGATTTCCCCCGGTATAGAGGTGAATTTCAGAGTGCCTTCTCCCACATCAATGATTGCTCCCAATAGTTTCAACAGGGATCTCCCGAGTATGATTTTTCCTGTTTCAATAACAAGATAATCAATGGATATTGTTCTTCCAAGAATGGTTGTATGCACACCTGCGGCTATTCCCTTAGGAATTATAATAGAGTTATCAATGAGAATTATTTCTTCTCCTCCTTCATCGACTCCCCAAAGTTTCAAAGATTTATAAATGCTTTCAGGCATAAGGCAAAATTCATACATAATATCACAGTAGGCATGAAGAGTTCGATCACCGATAACAATTTTAACAGTAGGATCCCACAATGAAAGTTCAGAGTTCACTAAAACTTGATCAAGACGGTTACGAATGTATCCATAATTTTCATTTAAGCGAGATGCACTTGTCTCAAGAGTATTTAATCTATTATGAATGCCTGATAAGGGCTGAATCAAAATTATTAGCTGAATCATGTGATGCAACCAACTTCTTTATGGCATTAAAAGCTTGATCCCCATTGCAATGGAGGAAATCTCCTCCCACTAAAGTATCCAAAGCATATCTATAGCGAACCATAAGACACAAATAAAAATTACTAAGGAGCAAACTTAGAGTCATTTGAGGTTCAGTTTCACGATAAGAAGTAAAAATTCTAGACCAAGCATCCTTAAAACTCTCCTCATCCCCTTGTTTAAAAGTGAAGACTAATTCTTCAGGCGAAGAAGTAACAGGTTCAGAGCTAGACATGGTAACAAAAGTAACTAAATATTTTTTGTATTTTTAATATAGGGTGTAAGACAGTAAATAAAGCAAACTTGATAAAGTAAATGCAAGTAAACTAATTTTTTTGTGTTTTGATATAAGTGCAGCAAACAAAGTAGTAAATAAAATAAAGCAAGACAAAAACAAAGTAAAGAGATTGGGAAGTGGAGACTCCCCTTGCAGCGTGTCTTGATCTCCCCGACAACGGCGCCGGAAAAAGAGCTTGATGGCGTGTATTTCACACGTTCGTTGGGCAACCCCAAGAGGAAGGTATGATGCGCACAGCAGCAAGTTTTCCCTCAGAAAGAAACCAAGGTTTATCGAACCAGGAGGAGCCAAGAAGCACGTTGAAGGTTGATGGCGGCGGGATGTAGTGCGGTGATACGTCTCCGACGTATCGATAATTTCTTATGTTCTATGCCATATTATTGATGATACCTACATGTTTTATGCACACTTTATGTCATATTCGTGCATTTTCTGGAACTAACCTATTAACAAGATGCCGAAGTGCCAGTTCCTGTTTCTACGCTGTTTTTGGTTTTGGAAATCCTAGTAACACACACACACACACACACACACACACACACACACACACACACACACACACACACACACACACACACACACACACACACACACACACACACACACACACACACACACACACACACACACACACACACACACACACACACACACACACACACACACACACACACACACACACACACACACACACACACACACACACACACACACACACACACACACACACACACACACACACACACACACACACACACACACACACACACACACACACACACACACACACACACACACACACACACACACACACACACACACACACACACACACACACACACACACACACACACACACACACACACACACACACACACACACACACACACACACACACACACACACACACACACACACACACACACACACACACACACACACACACACACACACACACACACACACACACACACACACACCCCCCCCCCCCCCCCCCCCCCCCCCCACACACACACACACACACACACACACACACACACACACACACACACACACACACACACACACACACACACACACACACACACACACACACACACACACACACACACACACACACACACACACACACACACACACACACACACACACACACACACACACACACACACACACACACACACACACACACACACACACACACACACACACACACACACACACACACACACACACACACACACACACACACACACACACACACACACACACACACACACACACACACACACACACACACACACACACACACACACACACACACACACACACACACACACACACACACACACACACACACACACACACACACACACACACACACACACACACACACACACACACACACACACACACACACACACACACACACACACACACACACACACACACACACACACACACACACACACACACACACACACACACACACACACACACACACACACACACACACACACACACACACACACACACACACACACACACACACACACACACACACACACACACACACACACACACACACACACACACACACACACACACACACACACACACACACACACACACACACACACACACACACACACACACACACACACACACACACACACACACACACACACACACACACACACACACACACACACACACACACACACACACACACACACACACACACACACACACACACACACACACACACACACACACACACCACACACACACACACACACACACACACACACACACACACACACACACACACACACACACACACACACACACACACACACACACACACACACACACACACACACACACACACACACACACACACACACACACACACACACACACACACACACACACACACACACACCCCCCCCCCCCCCCCCCCCCCCCCCCCCCCCCCCCCCCCCCCCCCCCCCCCCCCCCCCCCCCCCCCCCCCCCCCCCCCCCCCGCGGGGCACAGAAGCCGCTCACACGCGCCACGTCTCTCCGCCGCGCGCGGCACCCACCGTCCCGGCCGTGCCGTCCCG
>NW_025900995.1:0-16331 GCF_022539505.1 Lolium rigidum | reverse complement strand
TCATATTCGTTCATTTTCCGGAACTAACCTATTAACAAGATGCCGAAGTGCCAGTCTGTCGTTTCTGCTCGTTTTTGGTTTCGGAAATCCTAGTAACGAAATATTCTCGGAATTGGATGAAACAAAGACCCAGGGGCCTATTTCGCCACGAACCTTCCAGTAAGACCGAAGAGCATACGAAGTGGGGCCACGAGGTGGCCAAACCACAGGCGGCGCGGCCAAGGGGGCCCGCGCCGCCCCGTGGTGTGGGCCCCTCGTCGGCCCCCCGACTCGCCCTTCCGCCTACTTAAAGCCTCCGTCGCGAAACCCCGAGGCGAAAAACCACGATACGGAAAACCTTACCGAGACGCCGCCGCCGATCCCATCTCGGGGGATTCGGAGATCTCCTTCGGCACCCTGCCGGAGAGGGGATTCATCTCCGGAGGACTCTACACCGCCATGGTCGCCTCCGGAGTGATGAGTGAGTAGTTCACCCCGGACTATGGGTCCATAGCAGTAGCTAGATGGTTGTCTTCTCCTCATTGTGCTTCATTGTTGGATCTTGTGAGCTGCCTAACATGATCAAGATCATCTATCCGTAATACTCTATGTTGTGTTTGTCGGGATCCGATGGATAGAGAATACCATGTTATGTTAATTATCAAGTTATTACATATGTGTTGTTTATGATCTTGCATGCTCTCCGTTATTAGTAGAGGCTCGGCCAAGTTTTTGCTCTTAACTCCAAGAGGGAGTATTTATGCTCGATAGTGGGTTCATGCCTGCATTGACACCGGGACAGTGACGTGAAAGTTCTAAGGTTGTGTTGTGTTGTTGCCACTAGGGATAAAACATTGGCGCTATGTCTGAGGATGTAGTTGTTGAATACATTACGCACCATACTTAATGCAATTGTCCGTTGCTTTGCAACTTAATACTGGAAGGGGTTCGGATGATAACCCGAAGGTGGACTTTTTAGGCATAGATGCAGCTTGGATGGCGGTCTATGTACTTTGTCGTAATGCTCAATTAAATCTCACTATACTTATCATGACATGTATGTGCATTGTTATGCCCTCTCTATTTGTCAATTGCCCGACTGTAATTTGTTCACCCAACATGCTTTTATCTTATGGGAGAGACACCTCTAGTGAACCTGTGGACCCCGGTCCATTCTTTAATACTGAAATACAAATCTGCCGCAATACTTGTTTTTACCGTTTTCTCTGCAAACAATCATCTTCCACACAATACGGTTAATCCTTTGTTACAACAAGCCGGTGAGATTGACAACCTCACTGTTTCGTTGGGGCAAAGTACTTTGGTTGTGTTGTGCAGTGTTCCACGTTGGCGCCGGAATCTCTCGGTGTTGCGCCGCACTACATCCCGCCGCCATCAACCTTCAACGTGCTTCTTGGCTCCTCCTGGTTCGATAAACCTTGGTTTCTTTCCGAGGGAAAACTTGCTGCTGTGCGCATCATACCTTCCTCTTGGGGTTGCCCAACGAACGTGTGAAATACACGCCATCAAGCTCTTTTTTCGGCGCCGCTGCGGGGAGATCAAGACACGCTGCAAGGGGAGTCTCCACTTCTCAATCTCTTTACTTTGTTTTTGTCTTGCTTTATTTACTACTTTGTTTGCTGCACTTATATCAAAACACAAAAAAATTAGTTGCTAGTTTTACTTTATTTACTGTCTTGTTTGCTATATCAAAAACACAAAAAAATTAGTTTACTTGCATTTACTTTATCTAGTTTGTTTTATTTACTATTGCTAAAAAGGCCAACCCTGAAAATACTAAGTTGTGTGACTTCACTAGCACAAATAATAATGATTTCCTATGCACACCTATTGCTCCACCTGCTACTACAGCAGAATTCTTTGAAATTAAACCTGCTTTACCGAATCTTGTTATGCGAGAGCAATTTTCTGGTGTTAGTTCTGATGATGCTGCTGCCCATCTCAATAATTTTGTTGAACTATGTGAAATGCAAAAGTATAAAGATGTAGATGGTGACATTATAAAATTAAAATTGTTCCCTTTCTCATTAAGAGGAAGAGTTAAAGATTGGTTGCTATCTCTGCCTAAGAATAGTATTGATTCATGGACTAAATGCAAGGATGCTTTTATTGGTAGATATTATCCCCCTGCTAAAATTATATCTTTGAGGAGTAGCATAATGAATTTTTAAACAATTGGATAATGAACATGTTGCTCAAGCTTGGGAAAGAATGAAATCTCTGGTTAAAAATTGCCCAACCCATGGACTGACTACTTGGATGATCATCCAAACCTTCTATGCAGGACTAAATTTTTCTTCGCGGAATTTATTGGATTCAGCTGCTGGAGGTACCTTTATGTCCATCACTCTTGGTGAAGCAACAAAGCTCCTTGATAATATGATGGTTAATTACTCTGAATGGCACACGGAAAGAGCTCCACAAGGTAAGAAGGTAAATTTCGTTGAAGAATCCTCCTCCTTGAATGATAAGGTTGATGCTATTATGTCTATGCTTGCGAATGATAGGACTAATGTTGATCCTAATAATGTTCTATTAGCTTCATTGGTTGCTCAAGAAGAACATGTTGATGTAAACTTCATTAAAAATAATAATTTCAACAACAATGCTTATCGGAACAATTCTAGTAATAACTATAGGCCATATCCTTATAATAATGGTAACTGATTATGCTAATTCTTATGGGAATTCTTACAACAATAATAGGAATACACCCCTGGACTTGAAGCCATGCTTAAAGAATTTATTAGTACACAAACTCGCTTTTAACAAATCTGTTGAGGAAAAGCTCAATAAAATTGATATTCTTGTTTCTAGAGTTGATAGTCTTGCCTCCGATGTTGATCTTTTGAAATCGAAAGTTATGCCTAATAGGGATATTGAAAATAAAATTGTTACTACAGCAAATGCCATCCAAGTTAGAATTAATGAGAATATAAGATTAATGGCTGAACTGCGTGCTAGGTGGGATAGAGAAGAAAATGAAAAACTAGCTAAAAAGGAAAATGTAGCTAAAGTTTGGACTATTACCACCACTAGCAATGCTAATGATTCACATGTTGCTGCACCTCCTACTATTAATGGTAAAATAATTGGTGTTGGCAATGCTTCTACTCCTAGTGCAAAGCGCGCAAAATTACCTGAAACTGCTAAAACTGCTGACACTGCTTGTGATAAAACTGCTGAAATTTTTTCCAACCTTGGGGATGATAATCCCATTGCTTTAGATTGTAATGATTTAGATTTTGATGATTGCCACATCTCTGAAGTTATAAAGTTCTTGCAAAAACTTGCTAAAAGTCCTAATGCTAGCGCTGTAAACTTGGCTTTCACAAAACATATTACAAATGCTCTCATAAAAGCTAGAGAAGAGAAACTAAAACTTGAAACTTCTATTCCTAGAAAGCTAGAGGATGGTTGGGAGCCCATCATTAAAATGAGAGTCAAAGATTTTGATTGTAATGCTTTATGTGATCTTGGTGCAAGTATTTCTGTTATGCCTAAAAAAGTCTATGATATGCTTGACTTGCCACCATTGAAAAACTGTTATCTGGATGTTAATCTCGCTGATAATGCTAAAAAGAAACCTTTGGGGAAAGTTGATAATGTTCATATTATGGTTAACAATAACCTTGTCCCCGTTGATTTTGTTGTCTTGGATATTGAATGCAATGCATCTTGCCCCATTATATTGGGAAGACCTTTTCTTCGAACCGTTGGTGCTACTATTGATATGAAGGAAGGTAATATTAAATATCAATTTCCTCTCAAGAAAGGTATGGAACATTTCCCTAGAAAGAGAATGAAGTTACCTTATGATTCTATTATTAGAACAAATTATGATGTTGATGCTTCGTCTCTTGATGTTACTTGATATACACTTTCTGCGCCTAGCTGAAAGGCGTTAAAGAAAAGCGCTTATGGGAGACAACCCATGTTTTTACTACAGTATTTTTGTTTTATATTTGAGTCTTGGAAGTTGTTTAATACTGTAGCAACCTCTCCTTATCTTATTTTTATGTTTTGTTGTGCCAAGTAAAGTCTTTGATAGTAAAGTAAGTACTAGATTTGGATTACTTGCGCAGTTCCAGATTTCTTTGCTGTCACGAATCTGGGTCTACCTCCCTGTAGGTAGCTCATAAAATTAAGCCAATTTACGTGCATGATCCTCAGATATGTACGCAACTTTCATTCAATTTGAGAATTTTCATTTGAGCAAGTCTGGTGGCCTAATAAAATCCATCTTTACGGACTGTTCTGTTTTGACAGATTCTGCCTTTTTATTTCGCATTGCCTCTTTCGCTATGTTGGATGAATTTCTTTGATCCATTAATGTCCAGTAGCATTATGCAATGTCCAGAAGTGTTAAGAATGATTGTGTCACCTCTGAACATGTGAATTTTTATTATGAACTAACCCTCTAATGAGTTGTTTCGAGTTTGGTGTGGAGGAAGTTTTCAAGGATCAAGAGAGGAGTATGATGCAATATGATCAAGGAGAGTGAAAGCTCTAAGCTTGGGGATGCCCGGTGGTTCACCCTGCATATTCTAAGAAGACTCAAGCGTCTAAGCTTGGGGATGCCCAAGGCATCCCCTTCTTCATCGACAACATTATCGGGTTCCTCCCCCGAAACTATATTTTTATTCCGTCACATCTTATGCACTTTGCTTGGAGCGTCGGTTTGTTTTTGTTTTTGTTTTGTTTGAATAAAATGGATCCTAGCATTCACTTTATGGGAGAGAGACACGCTCCTCTGTAGCATATGGACAAGTATGTCCTTAGGCTCTACTCATAGTATTCATGGCGAAGTTTCTTCTTCGTTAAATTGTTATATGGTTGGAATTGGAAAATGCTACATGTAGTAACTCTAAAATGTCTTGGATAATTTGATACTTGGCAATTGTTGTGCTCATATTTAAGCTCTTTCATCATATACTTTGCACCCATTAATGAAGAAACACTTAGAGCTTGCTAATTTGGTTTGCATATTTGGTTTCTCTAGAGTCTAGATAATATCTAGTATTGAGTTTTGAACAACAAGGAAGACGGTGTGGAGTCTTATGATGTTTACAATATGTCTTTTATGTGAGTTTTGCTGCACCGTTCATCCTTGTGTTTGTTTCAAATAACCTTGCTAGCCTAAGCCTTGTATCGAGAGGGAATACTTCTCATGCATCCAAAATCCTTGAGCCAACCACTATGCCATTTGTGTCCACCATACCTACCTACTACATGGTATTTATCCGCCATTCCAAAGTAAATTGCTTGAGTGCTACCTTTAAAATTCCATCATTCACCTTTACAATATATAGCTCATGGGACAAATAGCTTAAAAACTATTGTGGTATTGAATATGTACTTATGCACTTTATCTCTTATTAAGTTGCTTGTTGTGCGATAACCATGTTTCGGGGACGCCATCAACTATTCCTTGTTGAATATCATGTGAGTTGCTATGCATGTCCGTCTTGTCTGAAGTAAGAGAGATCTACCACGTTAATGGTTGGAGCATGCATATTGTTAGAGAAGAACATTGGGCCGCTAACTAAAGCCATGAATCATGGTGGAAGTTTCAGTTTTGGACATATATCCTCAATCTCATATGAGAATAATAATTGTTGCCACATGCTTATGCATTGAAGAGGAGTCCATTATCTGTTGTCCATGTTGTCCCGGTATGGATGTCTAAGTTGAGAATAATCAAAAGCGAGAAATCCAAAATGCGAGCTTTCTCCTTAGACCTTTGTACGAGCGGCATGGAAGTACCCCATTGTGACACTTGGTTAAAACATGTGCATTGCAAAGATCCGGTAGTCCAAGCTAATTAGGACAAGGTGCGGGCACTATTAGTATACTATGCATGAGGCTTGCAACTTGTAAGATATAACTTTCATAACTCATATGCTTTATTACTACCGTTGACAAAATTGTTTCATGTTTTCAAAATAAAAGCTCTAGCACAAATATAGCAATCGATGCTTTCCTCTTTGAAGGACCATTCTCTTTACTTTTATGTTGAGTCAGTTCACCTATCTCTCTCCACCTCAAGAAGCAAACACTTGTGTGAACTGTGCATTGATTCCTACATACTTGCATATTGTACTTGTTATATTACTCTATGTTGACAATTATCCATGAGATATACATGTTACAAGTTGAAAGCAACCGCTGAAACTTAATCTTCCTTTGTGTTGCTTCAATACCTTTACTTTGATTTATTGCTTTATGAGTTAACTCTTATGCAAGACTTATTGATACTTGTCTTAAAGTACTATTCATGAAAAGTCTTTGCTTTATGATTCACTTGTTTACTCATGTCATTACCATTGTTTTGATCGCTGCATCCACTACATATGTTTACAAATAGTATGATCAAGGTTATGATGGCATGTCACTTCAGAAATTATCTTTGTTATCGTTTTACTCGCTCGGGACGAGCGAAACTAAGCTTGGGGATGCTTGATACGTCTCCGACGTATCGATAATTTCTTATGTTCTATGCCATATTATTGATGATACCTACATGTTTTACGCACACTTTATGTCATATTCGTGCATTTTCTGGAACTAACCTATTAACAAGATGCCGAAGTGCCGATTGCTATTTTCTCGCTGTTTTTGGTTTCAGAAATCCTAGTAACGAAATATTCTCGGAATTGGACGAAACAAAGACCCGGGGGCCTATTTCGCCACGAACCTTCCGAAGACCGAAGAGCATACGAAGTGGGGCCACGAGGTGGCCAAACCACAAGGCGGCGCGGCCAAGGGGGGCCGCGCCGCCCTCGTGGTGTGGGCCCTCGTCGCCCCCCGACTCGCCCTTCCGCCTACTCAAAGCCTCCGTCGCGAAACCCACGAGGCGAAAAACCACGATACGGAAAACCTTGCGAGACGCCGCCGCCGCCGATCCCATCTCGGGGGATTCCGGAGATCTCCTCCGGCACCCTGCCGGAGAGGGGATTCATCTCCCGGAGGACTCTACACCGCCATGGTCGCCTCCAGGAGTGATGAGTGAGTAGTTCACCCCTGGACTATGGGTCCATAGCAGTAGCTAGATGGTTGTCTTCTCCTCATTGTGCTTCATTGTTGGATCTTGTGAGCTGCCTAACATGATCAAGATCATCTATCCGTAATACTCTATGTTGTGTTTGTCGGGATCCGATGGATAGAGAATACCATGTTATGTTAATTATCAAGTTATTACATATGTGTTGTTTATGATCTTGCATGCTCTCCGTTATTAGTAGAGGCTCTGGCCATGTTTTTGCTCTTAACTCCAAGAGGGAGTATTTATGCTCGATAGTGGGTTCATGCCTGCATTGACACCGGGACGATGACGAAAAGTTCTAAGGTTGTGTTGTGCTTGTTGCCACTAGGGATAAAACATTGGCGCTATGTCTAAGGATGTAGTTGTTGATTACATTACGCACCATACTTAATGTAATTGTGCTGTTGCTTTGCAACTTAATACTTTGGAAGGGGTTCGGATGATAACTCTGAAGGTGGACTTTTTAGGCATAGATGCGATTGGATGGCGGTCTATGTACTTTGTCGTAATGCCCAATTAAATCTCACTATACTTATCATGACATGTATGTGCATTGTTATGCCCTCTCTATTTGTCAATTGCCCGACTGTAATTTGTTCACCCAACATGCTTTTATCTTATGGGAGAAACACCTCTAGTGAGCTGTGGACCCCGGTCCATTCTTTAATACCTGAAATACAAATACGATGCAATACTTGTTTTTACTGTTTTCTCTCGCAAACAATCATCTTCCACACAATACGGTTAATCCTTTGTTACAGACAAGCCGGTGAGATTGACAACCTCACTCGTTTCGTTGGGGCAAAGTACTTTGGTTGTGTTGTGCGGGTTCCACGTTGGCGCCGGAATCCCCGGTGTTGCGCCGCACTACATCCCGCTGCCATCAACCTTCAACGTGCTTCTTGGCTCCTCTTGGTTCGATAAACCTTGGTTTCTTTCTGAGGGAAAACTTGCTGCTGTGCGCATCATACCTTCCTCTTGGGGTTGCCCAACGAACGTGTGAAATACACGCCATCAATCATCCAAAGTGAAATAAAAAGGAAATAGAAAAGAAATTATAAAAATCAATTTCACACCCACATATGGCCTATGCCATTTTTACAAATCTTTAATCTAGACCAATTTGGTTTGCACCATTAGTTGTAAATAGATACTAAACACTTATTAACACTTTTAGAAACAACCAAACTCAATTCAAATCAATTTTGAATCAAATTTGTGATCACATGTGATTATGGTCATGTGAGACAAATTTCAGCAAGATACCCACTTTGAGCCCCTGGTTTTCAACTTTTTCTTCCTACACTTGGCCAACTCTTTGTACCTCTTCCAAGATCTCATCAAGGACTACAACTTTGCTCAAGGCACCCACCTCAAACTCTGTCTCAAATTCAAATGGCAAGCAAGTAAAGTAGGGACTTTGAAACAAATACAAGATCATATGACATATGTGATTTTGCAAACCTACACCATTTTGACCACCACCACCTCCATTCTACTTCTCTTCTTATATGTTTACACTCCACCAAAAATCATCTCAAATTTCCAAAGTAACTTTCTTTCGGCCATTTTTACAAACACTTGGTGGGCAGGGACAGAATTGATGCCCATACCGAAATTTGGAGATGGACTTGGTCCAACCTGAGCCACCACTGCAACCCTGGAGCCTCCTCTCACTTCACCACACCAGTATCACCACTTGCACTGGCCATTGTTTGATCACATCATCAAAACCATGCCATGCCGTGGCATGGCATGCCACCATCATGCCACCCTCACCTCTGGCCATCTCTGGACCGCACCACCGTGTCAATCCTCTTCCTCTCACCTCTCTCGGACACGCTCGTGCACTCCCTTGACCAAGACCGAGCTCGCACGCGCCGCGACACGCGCGCCCAGTGGGCGCCCGAACATGCCCATGCCGCGCCGAGCGCGCATGGCATCCACTCTGGACGCGCCAGAGCGACAGTCTCCTGGAGCCCCTGCGTCACCTCCGCTCGCCATCTCTCGCCAGTGGACGCGCCAAGACACCAGCTCGCTCGTGGACACGCCCGTTTGACCGCTGCATCGCCGTGGCCCTCGTCATCGTCGACGCGACGCAGCTCTGGCCAGCCCCTTCCCATCAAGCTTCCCATCGCCACTGAGCCTCTGCCGCGCCACGATCAAGCGATGCGTCAGCACCAGTGCAGCAGCAACCCAGAGCACCCATCCCTTGCCCCTTCGCAACATCGGAACGGCGACGACGACGACGACTGCCGCTCCGCCCTTCGGCCACCTCCCGCTCCTATAAAAGGAGGGCCTCTCCCACTGATTTGAGCACGCCAACTTCTTCCTCTCATCCCCACAGCACTCCTCGCCACTTCAATTGAATCGATTAGCCACTCCATCGTTGGAATTGCAAGCTCGCCGCCGCCGCCAGTACACGGAGCACGCCGGCGAAGGAGACCACCTCAGGCGACGCCACTGCTTCCAGGCGCCTCCTCGTCGACAGCACGGTCCCTGCGCACATCTCCGACGACCGCCGGAGCTCCGACGAGCTCGCCGACCCCCGCCACCGTCGCCAGTAAGTTCATCTCTCGTCGTCGACGACGACGCTCCACGGCCGTTGATCCTCCTTCTAATCGCACGGTTGGGAATAGCCTCGTACCGTTTCGCTGTTAAAAACTCGCAGCACAGGTGGCCCCCACCTTGTCAGCTGGCCCGCTGCGAAGCTGGGCCGGCCCATTTCTCTCTCTCTCTGCCTAGCCCGTTAAATCTCCCGCCAGCCCACGATTCAAATTCAAATAGGAAAAATAGAGAAATAATCCAATCTGATGTCAACTTTGAAATTTAATAGGGACAAATCTACTAGGCCAAATTTTGCAAATTTTATATATTTGGAAACCTTAGGAAATTATCTACACAATGCCACTGGATTAAACCCTAGATCTATTTTAGAATTAAAGTGAGAAAATAAACAAGGCAGGGACTTTTCTGCCTTAGAATAATTAGTAAAATTTAACCATAAATGCTTTTCAGTTAATTCCAACTCCTATAATTCACACTTCACTTATACTACCTCCGTTTCAAGGAATAAGGCGCCCTCGTTTTACGAGATTTTTGTTTGACCAAGAATTACTTCAAATAGATAAAGATTGTTTGTATGAAATTAGTATCATTAAAAAGTGCTTTTCAATACGAATCCAACGATACTATATACATATAATATAATCAAGATTTTGTTGCTCAATTTTTATGGTCAAAGTTCGTCTTGGAATACGTGTGCGCCTTATTCCTTGAAACGGAGGTAGTACTAATTGTTTCTACAAAAATATGCCATGCTTACTTTGAATGATCATGGCCTAGTTTAATTAAAGGACCTTATGGCTATTTCTAGTCAAAGATATTGTCCAAAACTATTAAGAAATCTTATGGGAGTGTTTCTCTCATTTAAATCTTGTCACCACCAATTCAAAATGAGGTAGAGACTCTGGTCATTAGGTCTCATATAAATTGTTGGTGATATGATATTAAATCTTTACCATGCTAGGATTAAATGGTATGAGGTGTTCACCTCATTTAAATCATTTTCTCAAATGATAAGTGTGAAGAGGTTGACTTTGGTCAACCTAGGTCACATATTATTCATGAGAGAAATTAAATCTTAATAAGATAATGAGAGGAAATTATTTCTCTAAGTAATTGAAAATAACACCTAAGTTAGTATGAGAGGAAATTATTTTTCTATAATAAGAAAAACACATCCACCAACTTAATAGTAATGTGTGATGCTAGTTTAAGTGTGTGAATAATGTGTGTGCTTAGTTTAGTATATAAGTTTGGTATGATGATTGTGTACCCCGTATTCGTATTTTAGACGCTAGTACCGAGGAGTACCAGGAGGAGGAGGAGGTCTACTTCCAAGGAGAAGAAGACCACTTTGACCAATTCCCCAACCAAGACAAGATAATACTCTTGCAAAGTGCAAAGCTCACCATGAGCAAGGCATTACCCATTTTACTTTATGTTCATGATCCTACTTCCCAGTTTTACTTTACAAGCTTAGTTACTTTTGTTTTATCAAAGTACTTTTTGATTCATGATTCACTTGGTTAGTATTGGATTAGTACAAGAGTATCAAACTTAGCCTAGAAGCAAAGCAAGTTACTTAGCACCCCTCACACTTAGATTCTAGTGCTAAATTAAAATTGACTACTCTAGATGGGAACTTGTGTTTGTGAAATGATGATGTTGAAAACCTTGGAATGATGAGTCATTTCCATTGAAAGATTTTGAAGGTGAATATGACATGAATTTGACTTGGTGAAATGACAAAAACCGATGATTGAGTTGGATGCGATACCATTCCAATTTTTGAGTACCCCCACAATACCTGATTATGGGTAAGGCTTAGCTGGAAATTTATGTGTCTTAGTATGGGTTCCCTCTGAACACACATCATAGGGGTTATGCTTGAGGCTGCCTCTGTTGTTGAGAAATGATGTGAATTGAGGTGAATTGTACGGCCAAGCCTCGTGCGGTTCCCGGGTTAACAGTTGGTTTTCACCGGGAGGCCAAGCTCATGGGGAGAGGTGCCTATACTAGGGTGTGTAAGTGAAAGGTTAACGGTTGATGATCCGCGTACTGAGTTACGATTATTCGGGGTTTATCCCTGACGGGTGTAATCAAATGTTGTGGCACAAGTGTGCAACCTCTGCAGAGTGTAAATCTATTCGAATAGCCGCGTCCGCGGTCATGGACAGTTGGAAAGGCCATACTGTTTCCGTCATCAGAATTTATATCTTTTTGAACTTGAATGGTGACTTTGCATTTGAATCACAACAGAGTTGTGGGAATGACACTAATGTTCCCACTTGAGTTAGTTAGCACATGAGGAGTTGTTTACTAAAATGTTTCTAAACTAAAATTGGCTTTATGCAAATAACCTTAGAGCTTAGAACACTCTCAATAGCCATGTTAGTACTTACTTTAGTATTAGTTTGCGAGTACTTAAAGTACTCACGGCTTTGTCCCCGGCTATTCAAATGGCCAGACTATGAAGCCGAGCAGCAGTACGAGGATGACGACCAGCAGGACGTCTACCACAACTAGGAGTTTCCGACGTCAAGCGTTGGCCTGTGGACTAGAGAGTCCTTGTATCTTACGCTTCCGCTATGAACTTGTGTTTGTTCGTTGATCAATAGATCAACTATTCGTGTAATATGGATCGTGCGATTCCACTTTGTAAGATCTTATGGTTTGTAATGAATGATGACTGTGATACTTAACTATTATGCCTCGCAACAACAATTTCCTGGGATTGCGATGTATGACATAATAGGCATCCGGACTTAAAAATCCGGGTGTTGACAAGCTCCCACTCACTTTCTTGTAAATACAGGCCTCTCCATGACACTGTATAAACCCGAAGTCTTTGATCACCTTATGAAAGCGTCGGTTCCAACTCCGGGATGCTTGCTTCAGTCCATAAATGGAACGCAGAAGTTTGCATACCTTGTCAGCATTTTTAGGATCGACAAAACCTTTGGGTTGTACCATATACAACTCTTCCTCAATGTCACCATTAAGGAACGCCGTTTTGACATCCATCTCGCCAAATCTCATAATCGAAAAATGCAGCTATTGCTAACAAAATTCTCACAGACTTTAGCTTCGCTACAGGTGAGAAAGTCTCATCGTAGTCAACTCCTTGAATTTGTCGGAAACCCTTTGCGACAAGTCGAGCTTTATAGACAGTAATATTACCATCAGCATCTGTTTATCTCTTGAAGATCCATTTATTGTCGATAGCCTTGCGGCTATCAGGTAAGTCTACCAAAGTCCATACTTTGTTATCATACATGGATCCCATTTCGGATTTCATGTCTTCAAGCCATTTGTTGGAATCTGGGCTCATCATCGCTTCTTCATACATCGCAGGGTCTTCATCATTGTTGTCCACAATCATGACATTTAGACAAGGATCATACCAATCAGGAGTGGTACGCTCCCTTGTTGATCTGCGAGGTTCAGTAGCTACCTCGTTCGAAGTTTCATGATCATTATCATTTGCTTCCTCTATTATCGGTGTGGGCTGTACATGAACATCTTCCGGCACTGCGCTACTCTGATCTACGAGAGAAGGTTCAATAACCTCATCGAGTTCTACTTTCCTTCCAGTCACTTCTTTAGTGAGAAACTCCTTCTCAAGAAAGGTTCCGTTCTCGGCAACAAAGATTTTGCCTTCGGATCTGTGATAGAAAGTGTACCCAATAGTTTCTTTAGGTTATCCTATGAAGCGCATTTCTCCGCTTTGGGTTCTAGCTTGTCATGCTGTAACCTTTTTACATAAGCTTCGCAGCCCCAAATTTTAAGGAACGACAGCTTAGGTTTCTTCTGAAACCACAATTCATACGGTGTCGTTTCAACGGATTTAGATGGTGCCCTATTTAAAGTGAATGCAACTGTCTCTAATGCATAACCCCAAAACGATAACGGCAAATCAGTAAGAGACATCATAGAACAAACCATATTTAAGAGAGTTCGATTACGACGTTCGGACACACCATTGCGCTGTGGTGTTCCTGGCGGTGTCAACTGTGAAAGTATTCCGCATTTCTTTAAATGCATGCCAAACTCATAACTCAGATATTCGCCTGCGCGATCAGAACACAGAAACTTGATCTTCTTGTTACGTTGATTTTCTACTTCACTTTGGAATTCCTTAAACTTCTCGAAAGTTTCGGACTTATGTTTCATAAAATAGATATACCCATATCTACTCAGATCATCCGTAAAGGTTAGAACATAACGATAACCACCGCGCGATGCTACCCTCATTGGTCCGCACACATCGGTATGTATGATTTCCAATAAGTCTGTAGCTCGCTCCATTGTACCAGAAAATGGAGTCCTAGTCATTTTTCCCATTAGACATGCTTCGCATCTATCAAGTGACTCAAAGTCAAGTGACTCAAGAATTCCATCGGAATGGAGTTTCTTCATGCGCTTCACTCCAATATGACCAAGACGACAGTGCCACATATAAGTAGAATTATCATTTAATTTAATTCGCTTAGCATCAACGTTATGAACATGTGTATCACTACTATCGAGACTTAACAAGAATAAACCATTCATCTTGGGCGCATGACCATAAAAGATATTATTCATAAAAATAGAACAACCATTATTCTCTGACTTAAATGAATAACCGTCTTGCATTAAACAAGATCCAGATATAATGTTCATGCTCAACGCAGGCACCAAATAACAATTATTGAGGTTTAAAACTAATCCCGAAGGTAGATGTAGAGGGAGCGTGCCGACAGCGATCACATCAACCTTGGATCCATTTCCAACGCGCATCGTCACCTCGTCCCTCGCTAGGCTTAGTTTATTCCGTAGTTCCTGTTTCGAGTTACAAATGTGAGCAACCGAACCAGTATCAAATACCCAGGCACTAGTACGAGAACCAGTAAGATAGACATCTATAACATGTATATCAGATATACTTTTTTTCTTCTTGACAAGGCCGCTCTTCAAATCAGCCAAGTACTTGGGGCAATTACGCTTCTAATACCCCTTCTCCTTGCAGTAATAGCACTCAGTATCAGGTTTAGGGCCAGCCTTAGGCTTCAAAGGAGGCGCGGCAACTTTCTTGTCGCCTTTCTTGAAGTTCCCTTTCTTAGGTTTGCCCTTCTTGAAACTGGTGGTCTTGTTGACCATCAACACTTGGTGCTCTTTCTGTATCTCAACCTCAGTAGATTTCAGCATGGAGAAGAGTTCATGTAACTCTTTATTCATGTTCTGCATGTTGTAGTTCATCACGAAATTCATGTAACTTGGTGGCGGTGATTGGAGGACACGATGAATACCCAGTTTGTTAGGAATCACTATCCCCAAGTCACTGAGCTTCTTCGCATGCCCGGACATAGCGAGCACGTGCTCACTAACGGAGCTGCCCTCTTCCATCATGCAGCCAAAGAAGTGTTTCGAGACCTCATAGCTTTCCACGGCCGCATGAGTTTCAAAAATAGTTTTTAGCTCATGGACCAGCTCATAAGGATCATGGTGCTCAAAACGCTTTTGGAGCTCCGCCTCTAGGCTGCACAGGATGGCACACTGAACTTGAGAATACCGAATCACCCGAGTCTCGTAAACATTCTTTTCGTCCTCAGATACTGCGGGAGGTGGAGGGGGACCTAGCGGTGCTTCGAGCACAAATTGCAGATTTCCACCATTGAGGAAAATCCTCACATGACGGAACCAGTCGGTGAAGTTGCTACCATTGCTTTTAAGCTTTTCTTTCTCTAGAAACTGGTTAAAATTGATTGATGGGGACGCCATGATCTACAACATATTTGCAAAAGGTTTAGACTAAGTTTATGATAAATTGAGTTCAAATTTTAATTTTAAAATTAAACTAGGTGAACTCTCACTCAAAACAATATCCCTCGCATTGTCTTAGTGATCACACGAACCAATCTACTACACCAAGTCCGATCATCACGAGACAAGATGTAACTTCAAAGGCGAACACTCAAAGTGTTCATCATATCAATCATATGACTCATGCTCTACCTTTCGGTATCCCGTGTTCCGAGACCATATCTGTACATGCAGGGTGTGCTGGTGGTGGTGGGAAGGAGGTGTGTGGTGGTGGTGGTGGGGGGGGGGGGGGGCTAGCGGGAGAGGCAGAAAATCTCCTCGGGCCGGGTCCGCGGTCGACTACAATTAGGAGAGCTGGCCTCTTTTTTGGGTCTGCCTCTTATATTTTTACTCTAACCGTTTAGGGGATCAGTTAGGTGAGGTTTTTATAAAATTTTACCTCTCAAAAGATTTTTAAGGAATCGGCTACAGATACTCCTCGATTTAGTTACTTCAAAAAGTACATTACAGGATGCACACGAATCTGTAGACTTCTCTGCAAAACTGAAATAAAACAGCTCGGCTTATCGACCATAACAGCAGAATGCCTGGCATGATACTTTGAGAAAGCAAGAACATTCATATCGATGTCGTAAAAAATATAGTCCCTCCACTGATACCGACCGGCATGATACTTTCTGAGCAATTTTGATGAGCACCACTCAAACAATTTTTCACGGCAATCCTCCCTCCGCTGATACTCAAGCTGTCAAGCAGACATCCAAATGGCTTCGTATGGTTGAATTATGCAAACTATCTTGGTTCAGTGAACTCTGCATGCGATAGCACCCCTTCAGTCTCCAGTGTTACGCTCTCGCGGCGATTTGCACAAAAATAACCCAAAAGTGAAAGAAAGCACAGACTGACCCTCCGGCAA